>NC_067401.1:372272072-372414572 GCF_016432865.1 Antechinus flavipes
TTAGTGGACATGACCTGGATAAAAATCCAGCAAAGGAGACCAAGAATGGATAGATTGAATGAGAACCAGAAGAGAGAGCACTGTCATGAAGACGTAAGAATATCCCAGAGAAGAGGGTGATTGACTGGATCAGAGATTTATGAGAGTTGAAGAAAGATGAGGATTGAGAAAAAGCCATTAGATGTTTTAGTTAATAGACCATTGATGACTTTAAAGTGAACAGTTTTTGTTTTTGTTTGATGAGGGAGATCTGGACTCACTTAAAGGCAGCATCCAAGAAACCAGTAGGTAGAGACAGAAAATTAGGGAGTCAGAATGATAGTGATAATATGCTGTAGAAGACTGGAGGACAGGAGATCAAGGATGCATGTTGGAACGTTTGCTTTGGTAATGAGGATGGCTACCTGTCTTTTCATGTGAGAGAGAGATGAAATAGGAGATACTGGAGGAAGACATCTGAGTGCTATGAAAAGAGGAGGAGGAAGAAGAGAAAAAATGGACCTTCAGTTTTTTCAGAATTTTAAGCTAAATCCACAGGTGAGAGTAATGGGGGTATGTATGAGAAACCATGGAGGCTTGAGGTGGGATGATAAGTGTTAGAATAGCTGCTGTGCTGAATGGGATAGTTAATTTATTAGGGAGGTATTACAGGATAAATTTGCTGCAGTGAGGGCTCAGTTAAAGTTTTTTAATATAAATTTATAGATTTAGGATTATAGACATATGGAAAGAAGACTCAAAAGAAAATATGGCAAAAGCCTGTCATTTTAAAAATTAGGAAATTGAGACCTGTGAAGGTTGAGCAGTTTACTATAGCCATTCCCTGGTATTGTATCAGATGATCAATTTGAACTTGTCTTCAAAAAAAAGATGCTAATGGATTGTTGAGCACACACAGGTTATCCTTTGGATTTTGCCTTCTGTCCATGCTTCATGTTGATATTCTTTTGGAGGTCCTGATGAAAAATAATATGGCAAAGAGAAAAGAAGCTAGAAAGAAGAGAGGAATGATAATCCCCAGATTAATTCACTGTTCCTAGTTTCATTGAGATTAAAATGTATATATTAGCAAACTATCAGTGCTATGATTTTAGGTATATTTTAAATGATGAGTTTGTATTTGAATCATTTCAAAATGACAAAATTGAAAAAAATTAAAATTTATGTCCTTTTGCAGTTTAGAACCCTGAAGAAGAAGTTGGAAGAGGGATTGGTATTTACAGAATATGAGCAAATTCCAAAGAAGAAGCCAGATGGTGTTTTCACTACTGCCACACTCCCAGAAAATGCTGAGCGGAGCCGAATTCGTGAGGTGGTCCCCTATGAGGAAAATCGTGTTGGGCTGGTACCAACCAAAGAAAATAGCACTGGGTATATCAATGCCTCCCATATCAAGGTAAATGGGCAAGTATATGGGGGAGGTTTTGCAAAGAATGAGGAAAGACTTGAGGGCTTCTTATTATAATGTTTGGCTTTTCCCCAATCCCTCAAGCGATATTTGTGAATGCCCATAATTTTCTTAGTAAATTATTTCATCCTGCCCATTACTGCAGGGAGAAAAAAAGCACACAGATAAACTAGTAATCTCTGCAAGAAAGGAGAGTCAAATACATATACTTTGGGTGCCATTCACTGCAAATAGAATTTTTTACTTTCCATGTGGACTATAATTCTCAATATATAGGAGAGATATCAATCAAGCCATTTTCACTTTATTACCTTGTGAAATTTATTGCAGAAATTAAAGGTATGTCAGAATCTACTTTAAAATGAGATATGTGTGTGTGTGTGTGTGTGTGTGTGTGTGTGACACACACACACACACACACACACACACATACATCATCATCATCATCATCATCTGTTTCCTATGGGCGAAGTGGAGACAGAAAAGACTAGAGATCAGTGAAAATGATTAAAGGTTGGGAATTCTCACGTGGTTGCTAGAAGCTAGGGCCCAGTGGTTCATTCTGATGAGATAATTCTTGCTGGTCTATTGTTGCACTTGGTACTCCTAGCCATGGTAAGTGAATTCCTGTCTGCTCTCTTGGGTTTCTGAATGTTCCAGATCCTACTGGGTCTATGGGTCCTGGGACCCATAGCATTCTTCCTAGGGCAGAAGAGGTTAACGTTTTTTATATGACATGGACCTCTCTGGTATTCTGGTGAAGCTTATGGAATCTTCAGAATAATTTATAAAAGATTAGTAGTTGAAGAAAATAATAAATTTCTGTTAGAAGTTACTGAAAATAAAGATATAATTATTTTCTTATTCAAGTTAATAGACTGCCTGAAATTTGTCCATGGATCCTGATCTAGGGGATAGGCTGTGCAGTAGAAGTCTCAGGATGGTCAGAGGAATATCTGGGCAAAGTTTTACTGTGTAGTTGCTAATGTTTTTCCTAATTAGCCAGTATTTCATTTTTGGACTGACTTAGACTCCCTGCTGTACCTGCTGCTGCAGCCTTCCCCACATTATGTACTGTTCCATGGAAAAGACATTGTTTCGCTGGTCACATAAATGGTCACTAGCCTTTGCCTCCTGTTCACCTTGCTTGAACTAGCACCTGTCTAGATGTTTTGAAGGAGGATGGCTGCAATTTGCTTGGTCCCGGTAGTTTCAGCCTGGAGTTAGAACAAATACATAGATAATGCATCTAGCTCAGGAGCACATGGAGGTTGTATTATGACAGGACTTCTCAAGACAGAACTGTGACCTCCAGAAATTTTTCTGGATCATTTGTAATTGGATCTTCTTCTAGGTTGAGGAATAACTGAGAAATTTGAAATTCATAAGATGAAGAGTCTGAGAATTTTGCCATCCAAAGAAAAGCTTTATATTTTAAGTGATTTTTTTGGTGTTTGTATATGTATCAACAATGGAATTTAGGGGATTTATTAAGAGAGAACTAGCATTTTTTTTTTTTTTGATGTGGTATAAGGGTTTGCTGAGTCTTTTTTAGGACTGATCATCCATCTCTGGTGTTTAGTCCCAAACTCACCTGTGGCTCCAAAAACCTATAGCATATGTAGCAACCACACCTCAGCAAAACTGTCTCAGCAGATGGGCTAAACCAGATTGTGAGTAACCAAACAACAGACCTCAAATCCATATCAACCATGCAATGGAAAATAGAATAACTTCTAAGTCTGAAGATTCCCTTGAGTTAATTTGGTAGTGATCATTATAACATGTAAATATGTAGATTGCAGTGAGAATTCAAACTCTAGTTTACTAGATTACTCAGCTAATCATCTCATTAGCTACAGAGATTTGGCTGATTTTATGTTCTGTGAAGTGCAGAGATCTTTACAACATTACCCTCACAGGATTTGAATCGTTAAAGACCTGTGATTAGTAGTTTTTCTTGTTTATGGGTGACCCAATTATGAGCAATCTTTTTGTGTGTTTCTCAGGAGTTAAGTTTAGACCACTACATATTTCTTGAGTCAGAATGTGTTGTGTCCTGTTTTCTAGAGCCCCAAGTTGGGGTGATTAAAATATCGAGTCCTGTTTTCTAAAGCCCCATGTTGGGCGCCAAATGTTGTGTCCTGTTTTCTAGAGCCCCGCATTGGGCACCAAATGTTGTGTCCTGCTTTCTAGAGCCCCCAAGTTGAGGTAACAAAATGTATCGTTGCTCTCTAAAGCCCCCACACTGGGGTGATTAAAATATACCTTCCTAGTGGAGAAATGATGAAGTGGGATTCCCGAAGATGGTGGAAAAATAGAGTGCATTTATTTCAAGGGCTTTCCTCTTTTTATAATGTACAAAAACAACTCTGAGCACATAGGACTACATAAACAACTTGCTATGTAGTTTGCCACCTGGTATCACTTTTCCACGTGCTATCTCTCTGCTTCAATCTCAACACAGGTTGTCACCACCCCCTGACTTCTCAGATGGGCCAAGAGCTCTTAGGGGAGATGAGGAGCCAAACCAGACTTTGTCAGCAGGTTCCTTCTGGGCTGAAGGGTCTTATACCTTACCCAGAATTTCCCCACTGACTGTGACCCTCTACAACAATGCCCATACATGCATGTATACATATTATCCATAGCTAGTGTCTGACCTGAACCAAACAAATTTATTCAGCTAGTTAGGATATATTTTTTTTCCCTATTTGCTCATTTCCACTGTTTTCTCAGTAGAATTGATGGGAATTCATACTTTTAAATTATAGTGTGAAAAAAGTATGTATTTCTTTATGATAAGAATTGAATAAACCACAACCTAAGTTTTTTGAGAGTATTCCTTGTCCTGTAAGATTTTTAATCTTTGACCCTAACCCATAGCAATATTGGCATGATCTTTTTAACTTATATTAACTATTAAAGTATCTTCCAGAATCAGTTGTAATCACTTTCTTTTTGTAGTATAAAGAACGTGGTATGTCAAGAAAATAATTTTTTTTTTTTTGGTATCTGAAGTCAACTATCCCCATTTTTTTTTTTTTGTACTCATGTGCATTATCAGAAGAATCCTGTGGGCAGAACAACTAACACATTGTTCAATTTATGAGACAATGAGAGAGACAGGAATAAAATCAATTATCTTCAGTATCTCAGCCTTGATTTATGGTTTCAAATTGATAACAAATCATAATTTTTAAATAGAATAATAGATGAGTGGACAATCTGTTGAATGCAGCAACATTTTGATATCTCATACTGTTGATACAATGTCACCCACCATTTTCCATTATTTTCCCACCTTTCAAAAATAATTGTCACTGCTAAAACTGTGCTCAGAGACGCATTCCCTTCCCTAGCCACTTTCTGAGAGGGGCTCATTTGTCATTGGTAGCCATGGTGGACATAGCATGATTAGAGCATGTACAAATCTGTAATTAGGGTTTGGGGATATAGTTTTTATGTTTTGTCAGTATTTTATCTCTGGATTACAAAGGGTTGGCTTTGAAGGTAGAGTCATATTTGTGAAATCTATCTTGGTAGCTTGTACTCTCCCTCTAGGGTATACGTAATTCAGAATCTGATAAACTTCTGTTATTGCATGAGAATGCTTTAAGCTTTAAGCAGTGCCTTAAGCAGCACCCTCTTAGAATATTTAAAGGTCACATGTAACATGCACCCGAAAGGCAATTCCTCAGAGAAGTCCAATTTTTAAATGTACATGAATTTTATTTCCCATAAATAATAGAAAAATGTAGTTAACAGTTTTGACTCAAACGTGCCTCGATAATGGGAAGGAAGTTGACAAGGTTCTGCCTAGTTAGAATCATGTTAATGTGTTATTTCATGGGACATAAAAATGGAATGAAAAATTAATGCCAAACTAATGCTCAAAGTTCATTGCTTTCATGATCATTTAAGGATCGGCATTGGTTGATGTGTTTAAATGAACTGGCCTGTTTATTTTCAAGTCAGTTTTGTGGCTCAGGGCAGAGACTCCCTTCAAAGCATCCACTTTCCCCTCTTAGCATAGCCTTAAGCACTTTGGCCAGTCCTTTCGTTTGTGGCTGTTTTTATCTGATATTTATAACTCTGTAGCGAACAGTGGCCATGAGCTAAATGTTAGTATCCTTTCAAGATCATTTCCAGCTGTACAGAGGTGATTTGTCTTAGTCCAAGATCACAAGTTCATCTCTTCTCATTTTGAATGGGATATGAAGTTGGGCTTGTGGGATTATGATGTGACAGAGTTATTGTAGAGTATGATGGAATAAAGATCTATGTGAATTTATGATTTGTCTGCTGGGTGCTGGCTTATAGAGCATTGGTTTTCCCTTCTAAAACAGGAAGAGATGTTCCTAAAACAAATTTTAAAAGCCCCAGGTGTCTCCAGTTGTTATGTTTCTGGAAAAATGAAAAATATTTAAAGTATAATATTTTGTTCAGGATTTAAAGAAACAAAAATTGTTTTTATTTTAAACTAGAAGGTCAGCAGAAGAAGATGAAATAATATAATTATTTTTTATATATTCTTAGCTCTTCTTTGTAAATTATCCAAATCTGAATTTACAGTCAGGAAAATGAAAATATTGGTGGGAAGTAGGTCCTTTGAGTTTTTAGCTCACCAACTTTATTTCTATGGAAAAAGATTGGCTTTTCCAGTTTGCCTCTAATAATTTTTTTAGGCAGTTATATTCAACTGTAATAGATTATTTTACTAATGGATTTTGATTTTTGAATATATAGCTGTGTTCTACACAAATGTATATATGTGTTGCAATAATTCTATTTGTGAAGCTTTAGCATTTGACTTGTGGTATAGATAAGAAAGATGTTCCTTCTTTTGTTGATCAACTATCAAGGCAAAAGCTCTTCATTTTAAATGCAGTTGTCTTTTATTGTCAGGCATAAAATGAGACCACAAAAAATGAATTTTTCTTCCCTCATTTTACTGGAATCCCCTCATGCTGGAATTTTATTCCAGCATATTTTATCAAAGAGTGAGAAAGACAGATAGATGCAACATTGGGTATTAAATAAATATTTTGAATCTTTTAAAATTTTCTTGAATTGACATATCTGAAAAGTTTTTTATCCCCCATTAGATTGGAAACTTCTTGAGGGTAGGGCTCTCTCCCCAACCTTCCATTTTGTATCCTCAGTGCTTAATACTTTATCTTTCATTTTGTAGATGGTTAATAAATGCCTATTGAGTAGAATTAAATCAGTAGCAGAAATATCTAATTTATTCAGCCACATGAGATGTACCATAATATATTTCCCTTTTATTTTCAAGTATTAAATATAATGAAAATATTCAAATAAATATTAAATGCATGACTAGAGCTATATAAGCCTCTGAATTAACAAATATATTAGAGTGTTAGATCTGGGGGCAGGAAGATCTGAGTTCAGATCCAACCTCAGATACTTACTAGCTGCATGTCCCATAGGGTAAATCATTTAACTTCCATTTGCTTCAGTTTCCTCAGCTATAAAATGAGGATAATAATAAGTCCTTTCCCTTTCCTATCCCTTCCTTCCCCTATTCCCTTCTTTTTCCCATTCCCTTCCCTTCCCTTCCCATTCTTTCCTTCAACTTATCATCTGACTTAATTTTTGATATTTTTAACTAACATATATTTTTAAGATGGGAAAGAAAACTTCATGGAATTAGTTTAATGGTGTCCTCTCTGATTTTTAGGTAGCTGTTGCTGGAGAACAATGGCATTATATAGCAACTCAAGGTCCTCTGCCCCATACCTGCCATGACTTCTGGCAGATGGTGTGGGAGCAAGGTGTGAATGTGATTGCCATGGTTACGGCAGAAGAGGTATGTAGAATGGTGGCAAATAAATCCTTTTCCACGAGTGCAGGTGACAAAACAATATGGTTGATTTTTTTTGGAATTCTCCCTCCCTAATGACCTCTTTTTCACAGATCCTGTTTGGATCAGAGGATCAGATATAAAGTTAGAAGGGACTTCATTTATCCATTATCTAGTTCAGAACCCTCACTTTAGATATGAAGGAAATTAGGACTTAGAGGTAAAGTCACTTGCCCAAGTTTGCACAACTAATAAGTGCCAGAATCAAGGTTTTGATCCCATGTTCCACGGCTCCAAATTCAGCTCCTTTTCAGCCTAACCACACTGCCTTCTTGGCATCCTCTTATTTTTCTCATTTTTTCCATGTAGGTTTTGTTATTGTTGTTATTTTACTCCTAGAGATAATTTATGCTTGTAACTTTTCCACCTCTGTCAAGCCATTTTAAACTACTGCTTAGATTTCTATGAACCAAAGAGCAAAAATAACAAACTTCAGTTCAGCTGGATGACTTTTTGTTTGCCAAACAAAGCAACAATCTTTCCACTGGAATCTGAGAACTTTGGGCTGTGCTTGGTTAAATTGACATATTCCAAGTCTTGGGCAAGGCCAGCTCCACATACCATCATTCTTATCAGCTGAAAAGAGACCAGAAGCTGTTGTTCCTGTCTCTATTCTTTGAGAAGAGGAGAGATTCTTTTTATTCTTCTGCCAAGCCAAACAATTATTCTATTGTAATTGGAGAATAACACCACTGGCTGATCAAGCAGCCAACTTTGTGCTTTGCTCTTTAAAATGAGGAAGATGAAGGTTACTTTTTTTTGTTATCTGCATCAGTTTTCCACCAGCTCTTTTCAATTGCCTTTCATTATTCATCCCAAGGTTTTACAGAAATCCGATTAATTGTAAAATTTTCCCTTTTTTGCCTCTTCAAATATTGATAATAGTAATAATATTCTAATAATATTCACTTATGTTGTAAAGTGGTGAGGAGAAAATGGAATGAAAAGAGACTTTTATTCTGGTTTTTATCCATTCAGAGTAGGTACTCTGATTAATTTGTCAGATTATCATAATGGAAGACTCCTAAAATAATGTCCAAAATCTTGAGCCAAGTCTTGTTCTATGACCGTTCTGGAGAGAATGATTTGTTCTTCTCTTAAAAATGTCAAGATCTTACTATATCTCATTAAATTCATAAACCTGGACTCTAGAAATTATCTAAACCAACTTTCTCATTTTATAGAAGAGGAAGCTTGGGCTCAGAGAGATGAAGTGATTTGTCTGACAATAAGCAGCCAGACAGGGACCAGAACTGAGATTTTCTGATACCCATTTCAGCTCTCTTTTTTGCTAAAGCATGCTGTCTAAATGTTTATAATCAGCAAGTATCACTTAATGTCTAACCAAAATCACTCAGGCTAAAACTTATTCCTTCTTTTATACAAACCACATTTGAAATTAAGGAAGCTTCTTGAAGCTTCCCCCCCTTTTTCTTTTTTTCTCCTTTAATTTTTAAATAGGCCTTTATTTCTATAGTCTTGGGTGCCCAAACTTTTCCATTGTGGGATAATCTTTTGCTTTCCAAAGATTCTTAGTCACCAGAGTGTGGGCTGGGTGTGGAAGTATGCTTAACAGTAAATGAGCTAGGGTTGGATAGTGTGTGGGGGTGTAAAATTATGGCCATGAGATTTCCTCTAGCTGGAAATCCCATAAGAAAGGACGTATGGTAGACTGCTGACCTTGAAGACCAATTAGATAATTATTATATTTTGCTAGGTGGGTAAACCAAGGGTTAGATTCATAATATGGATGTATCTCACTTTCTGGACTAGATCTTTGCCTGAGAAGTTCTTTGTCAATTGCATTTTAATAAAATGTCCTATTTCACCTCTTGCAGGAGATGGTATTTCTTATTTATAGGAACCCTTCTAAGAATCTTGCCAAGCCAAAAATCTTCTTGTAAAACAAATAACCATTACCTTTCTGAAAAATCTAATAGACAAATTTTGAATATTTAAAAAAATTGAAGCGCATACATTTCTGTAATTCACTCTTTCCTTGGCCGTAAGTTGCTGAGAATGTGAATTTATGTTTCTGTTAGAATAAGTGTCTAAATCAGATACTATTTGCAAGAGGCAGGGAGTCTCTGGCTCTCTTCCCAATATTCTCACTGCTCATCTCATTCTCCTTCTGTGTAAGAGATTGAAGATGAAGAAGTTGCATTTTTTTCAGAATGACTCTAAGCCAGAATATACACATACTTTACTTTTTGTTTCTTCGACTCCTTTGGGAGTCTGATGAAGCCAGTGGACTAGACAGAACATTGTTTTTAAATGTATAAAACAAAATACATAGGATTATGAAGGAAATCAATCATACTGAAATATAATTATTAAACTATAAGGAAAAATAATTTCATAGTTTCCAGGTTAAGAAGTCCATGGGGCAATGAAGAGAATACTGAATTTTGAGTCAGGGAACATAAATAAAACTGGTACATTTATACAATCTTGGGCAAGTTTATTTAACCTCTCTAAGTTTCTGTACTCCCATCTATAAAATTATAGGTTTAGATTAAATTAACCCTAATGTTCTTTTTAGCTATGATTCTAAGATCTTATTCCATGAATTAATTTTATTTTTTCCCTGCATTTCAATATTTTCTGTTTTCTATGAAATTATCCAGATTTTATTTTCCCCATTTGTCCATTGTTTTTATTTGGTTATTAAATTATAAACAGTGTTGTTTGATGACCAAACTAGTGAAAGGATTTTACAGTTGTCTGGGGTGTTATTTTGCTTTTGATCATTCAAGATGGAAAGTACCCAGGATGGCATAATAAGATATGTCTGAGTTTGGGGGTTATGTTCTTCAAAAGGAAATTTATGAAGGCCATTAAGAATAAGCAGGTTGTTCTTAAGTTTTAGCTTTAAGAAAATACTTTAATATTCTTTCTCATAAAAAGCAATGAAAAAGTTTAAAATTTTTCCACTGTTATATTTGTTTGTATAATAATTGTTAGAATTATCTAAAATCTTAGGGAGTATTCACATTCTGCTACACAAGTTGCTATTTTCACAGAGAAGCTATTCTTCTCTTTTGAGCATTTGCTTAGTTATTAGATTCTCCCCTTATGGGGAGAAGAGTCAGGGCTACTACCTTTTCCCCCAGGACCTCTCATCTAGCATTTTGTTTTGTGACTTAAAAATGCATTTATCATGTAATACTGCCCATTACAAGGATGTTTCTTGAATTGAATTGAATCCATTTTCATTTTTTGCTTTTTGTGTATGTGTGTGTATATGTGTGTGTGTGTGTGTATGTGTGTGTGGTTTAGGAAAGCGGAAGAACCAAGAGCCATCGGTACTGGCCCAAACTGGGTTCTAAGCACAGCTCAGCCACCTATGGCAAGTTCAAGGTGACCACAAAGTTCCGAACTGATTCTGGTTGCTATGCTACCACAGGTCTGAAGGTCAAGCATCTTTTGTCTGGGCAGGAGAGGACAGTGTGGCACTTGCAATATACCGACTGGCCTGATCATGGTTGTCCAGAGGATGTCCAAGGCTTTTTATGTAAGTTCTTTGTTCCATAAAAAAGCAAGTACTAAATTGCATTGCCATTTCAAGGCAAGCCACAGAAGAGAGATTTCTTACTAAAGTGTTAAAGTCTCACCCAAGAGTCAAGATTATAGAACATTGGTGCTAGCTTTAGCAGGAATACCTGATTAGCTTTATCACTATGCACTAAAGGACACCCTAACTTTTGTTTCCCTAGTAGCAGGGATTTCAGGTGTGTGTTACCATGCTTGACCATCTCCTTACACTCCTTTTAGCTGCTTGCATTAACTGTAACCTTTTTTCTCCCTAAAAAATTCAACCCCCTTTAATAACCATCTTCAATCCTGCTCACTTTATTCTCATACCCCAATTTTATAGGGCTTATAGGAGGAACCTGTGTCATCCTTGTTTCTCACTGGCATTTCAGTTGCCTATTTTGCTAATTTAGATCCACAGTCTTCAAATTTCATATTATCTAATTATACTGACATCCTTCTGATCTTTGCTCTTCTCATTTCCTAACAACTAGGATACCTTTCTACCTCCCAGTGACTTTCCCATGAGTTTATGATAGAGAATACAATTCAGTATATGAAGGAATTCACCACAGATGCTCATAAGCAGCCATTCTCCAGCTTTCTAGAGGGAGAAAACAATCTGGGTTTGAATGTCAGGAAGGAAGAGGTTTTAATTAAACAGCAGAAAAAAAAAATTCCTGACTAAGAGATGAGAAAGAAGAGAAAATCAATAATTGGTTCTTTATGGGTAGGATTTTACTTATCTAAAGGACCAGAGGATCTGGAGAGGACCTATGAGATCATTTAGTTTCTTCTTTTTGTTTTCTGGATGCAGAAATCTATGTCAAGATAATTGATTTATTCACAGAGGTTGTAAGTTAAAGAACTTAAATGATAATTTCAAGTTAAGCACTCTTTCCACTGTTCTATGGTGTGTGTGTGATCAAATTATTTTGAGGGCCCTTCTCAGGCTAAGATTTCACAAAAGATTTATGAAAGAAAGCTTGTAGAATCAGTTTCTCTGGATTTTTACATGAATAATAAGCTATAGTTTTCCTAGGGTAAGTTAGATGTTGCCTTGCCTAGAAACAAAAGGGAAGAAACAGATCATTTCTTTTTGTAAAAAAAAAAAAAAAAATGTTATTTTTTTGGTTTGAACTTAAATATCAAAAAAAACTTTTCTAAGCATACAATAGAACACAAAAAAATTCTCTATGAAACTCTAAATCTCCATTTCATAGCACTTACTTTTAAAAATATGTGTATATGCATGTGAATAACTTTTATACATTACTTTTGCACTGTTTTTTTTGCTTGTGCTTACTTTTGTACTTTCTTCAATTTTCTTCTTTGTTTTTGAAAAAAAATTTCATTGTCCTTCTAATTTCTTCCTTCTTTCATTGAAAATTGAGAAAAAGAAAAACTATTATAACAATTAAGTATGGCTAAAAAAAATAAATCCATACAGTGTCCATTTCCAAAAATGTTCTGCTTACTTTACTCAGCATTAGTTCAGTCCATTCAGGTCATTTGAAATTATCTTATAAATAATTTCTTATAAAATAATAATATTTCATTATACGCATATATACACGCCACAATTTATTCAGTCATTTTCCAGTTGTATAGGAGGCAATCTAAGAAGTCCCTGAGAGTCTAGGTTTTTTTTTTCCCTTTTGCTCCTCTCACTTCAGGATCAAGAAAATTTGTTTGACTTAAAGCTTTCTTTCCTTTAAGGGAGTATCATCCTCCTTAATACTATGTAACACATCCCCTTTCCCCATATCCTTGATTATTCCTCTGTGAATTTGATGTGTTTCTACACCAGATGTGTGCGTGTGTGTGTGTTTCACCCTCTTTTTTTTTCAGATAAGTGAGGTTCATCTGGTACTCACATTCCTCATTCATTGCTCCTTATTTATAGAACTTTCTTTCCATGTACTTGAGTTATGGGAAGTAAGATTCCACCCCTTTCTTCTTCTTTTCTACACTGTTGTTGTTTAGCTATTTCAGTCATGTCTGACTCTTCATGAACCCAGTTGGGAAATGATACTGGAGTAGTTTGTCATTTCCTTCCCCACTTATTTTACAAATGAGGAAATGGAGGCAAACAGGGCTAAGTGACTTGCTCATGGTCACATAACTAGAAAATGTATGAGGTCAGATTTGAAGTCAGGAAAGTGAGTCTTCCTGATTCCAGACTCAGCATCTTATTCACTGTGCATTTCTTTTGACTTTGTCACAAGCTTCCTTGTCCCAACCATGAGAACAGAACCCTTCTATTCTAGGACCTTTATTTTTCTTATTTAATTCTCTAAAAATCCTTTAATGGCATTAAGAATCTAAAGGAACACTTATTTCCTCTATCTCTATGAGAATGTAAGAATTGCTTCACCATGTATCTCCTGCCATCTGTTCAAATATATTTGCTTCTCTAGGTTTCTCTGGACTGTGGAACTTTTTAAAGTTCTTATTCAGATATGGTATTTCCATCAGAACTGTTTGGAAATTCTTTATTCCATTAAAGGTTCATTTTTTCCCATATAGGGATTAAGCTTTTAAAGTTATTCTTAGTTATAGGCATTTATTTTTGGTTTTTGAAGTATTATATTTAAGTTTTTTCTTTTCTTTTCAGTTATTGCTGCCATAGTGATCCTGACTATAATTCCTAGGTACCTGAATTGCTTCTCTACTAAATGAAAGGATTTTTTTTCCCTTTCATAGGGGAATTTTGCATATTGGCCATAGCCATTCCTGGGATTTGTCCTTTTGGGGTTTCCTTCAGAAGATATTTGATAGAATTTTTTTTCTATTTTGTAACATTTTCCTATTTTCTATTTCTATTTTCCTCCTCTTTTTTTTTTTTTTTTTTTCCTATTTTGCCTTTTGGTTTCTAAAAGATCTGGGAATTTTTCAAAAATCCAGTATTTTTAAAAATACAGTATTCAGGTCTTTATGGTTTAAAGGGAATCCAATAATTTTAGAATGATTTTTCATAGGCTAGTTTTCTGAATCAGTGTTGTTGGGTTTTTGGGCAAAATAAAGTGACTTGCCCAGGGTTACACGGCTATTGTTTCAAGTGTCTGAGGATAGGTTTGAACTTAGATCCTCTTGATTATAGGGAAGATGCTCTATCCATTGCTTTACCTAGCTGCTCCCAAGTCAGTGTTTTTTGCTTTGTGTTTTGTTAAAATCAGTTTTTTAAATCAAATTACTTAAATTTTCTTCCTCATTAAAAAAAAAATCTTTTGGTTTTATTCCAATATTTCTTGCTGCCTTATTGAAGCATCATTTCTATTTGGTCAATACTAGTTTTAGGGAATTGATTACTTGAGTAGGGTTTTACCCTCTTTCAGAGCTAGTTTTTTTTCCACTTCTTCCCTCCAGAGCTTTTATTTGCTTCTTATTTCTTGCTCCAATTCTGATACATAGTCATGTAATCCTCATGAATATTCCTTTATTCATAGTAGAGTCCAGACCAGAGTTGGCTTACTACTCTATACCTTGGGACACAGCCTGTTGTTCCCAAAAAAACCAAAACAAAACAAAACAAAAAAAACTTTTGTGGAGTGATTCTGTTACTGAGAAGGTGAGAAAGGTATACCCTTAGAAGAATAATAGAAGCTGTTACCCATCAAGGTGAGAAGGTATAGTGGTTAGGTCCTGAAACTGAGCTCTCAAGGTCTTACTAGTTTCTCCCTCTGCCCCGATCCCTCACTACCCTTCTTTAAAAATTAAACCTCTACTTAGGGTACTGAGAGGGGAAAAAAAGAGCTTGGTCAGCTAGGTAACTGACTAGAAATCAAGGAAATGTTTTATGCCAAAAGTTAATTGAAAACACTTAAAACTTTCTCCTATTTGATCTAATTGAAAAGGTCAGTTTGAAGTGGTGAAAAAAATAGATTAGAAAATATTATAAAAGCATGTTTTGTTAATTTTAGGCATATGGATAAATACGGCTTAACAGATTTTAAATTTGCTAATGCATGTTTTCAGTATACATTCTTTTAGATTGTCTAAGATTTATCCTTTTAAGCTAGACCATCAGCAAGCAAAGTATCTAGGTAGTATTTCTTAGTCTCTTAAGAAATTCCTTTATTAAATCACTCTGTGATATTATGCCCATACTTCTTACAGACAGCTAACAGATATATCATCTTTTTGAATAGGACTTTTAACTCTCTTATAAAATTGTTAAACCCTATCCATCAAATCTCTTTTCTCTTGTTCAAGAATCCATACGATAAACTTCTCTGTGATTTTGAAGAATCCAAATAAAAATTTTCCAGAATAAAAGTTATCTCTGCAGACAAATGTATATATTGTTTTATTGTCACTCTTTGAATACTATGTAACCTAGTGTATTTTCTTTTCTTTAACCTTAGCTGCTGGGAAACTCACAGCCAGATTCATTCCCTAAATAGTCCTTAATAATTAGCTTATCTCAAATGCCTGGTAAAGCTATTCATTTATTCCTCTTAAATGATTTGTCCTATTGGTTTAATCCTTAATAATTCTAACTTACATTATTTAAAATTTTATAAACCACATCAAATCTTGCAAGAAGGAGACTTTTAAAATATATATACATATATGTATATATATTTTGGGGGTTTCAATAGTTTCTTGAATAGATAAGAATAATTCTTTTAGCTTGCAATATCTTTAATAATTATTTAAATTGAACAAATGTGCTTAGAACTCTTCACTAGCTTAATCATTTTCCTTTGACTTTATTTGTTATAAATTTTATAATATATATGAAATGATTTATTGAAAAGCAGGAAATGCTTCTTTACACTGCAAAATCTTAATTAAGATTTATTATTACCATACTGATTAAAGTGAGGCTTCTAGATAACACATAGTTTTCAGATATTTATTCTCTCCTTATTTTCTGTGACACATTTTGTTACTGACTAGATCCCTGTTTCTTTGTAATATTGGTCTTTCCATATTAAATAGTAGTAAGCGTGGGTATCAGGCTAGATATTAGAGAGAAGGCTATATAGCCCTTTTGCTGAGTGGAAGATGTAAAGGGATACACTTTGATGGAGGAGAAAACATGACACATGTTATCTTTGGTTGGGAAGGTTGGGAAGTTTTAAGCCATTTAATTTAATACCCCTGTCATAACAGAATGAAAACTATAGTGAACACTGAGTCCAAAAAAAAGTCTATTTAATCTCCATTTTAGAAGCAAAAAATGAAGTCAAGTCTCAGTTGACATTCAGGCTCATTCTACAAGGGAAGGGAAGAAAGGGGCAGATGGATGCTCTCTTTCCCCAGAAATTGGCTTTGACAGGCAAGAGTTTCAAGGGGACCTTGCTGTTGTTCTGATCCCAGTCTGTTAATAGCAGGAATTGCTGTAAGTAATGTCTAGAATCATCTGCTTATGGGACCTGGGGATTTGCAGAAGGGAAAAACCAGAATTTAATTTTTTAAAAAAGAACTATTTAATTTAAAGGACCAAACTCTCCCATGGACTAATTGACTCCCAGCTGGTACTTTCTGGATCCAAGACTGCACAGTGGGTACTGGCCAAATAATTAGTGTCTTGTAAGAACTGTAAATTATTGTCACTTAAAAGGAAAAAAAATGACTCCATGAATTTTTTCAACCTTTATATGAAACCATGTAGAATTTTTGCAACATGATTTGCATTTTGTCTTGCAGCATATTTGGAGGAGATACAGTCAGTGCGTCGCCATACCAACAGCATGCTGGATAATACCAAGAATTGCAACCCTCCAATTGTAGTTCACTGCAGTGCTGGTGTAGGGAGGACAGGGGTGGTCATTCTCACTGAACTGATGATATGCTGCTTGGAACACAATGAAGTAAGTTGGTTTGTATTCCATGTGACTGTCTTATCTTAGGGAGATAAGTCTACATGATGGAAAATGGCATTTTTGTTAAGAAAAATAAATAGTATATACAAATTGATTTGTGAATGAAAAGTTTCACCTCTATCCTTTTCTATTAACTCCTCCCCAAATACTTATTTTCAATTTTCCAGT
Source organism: Antechinus flavipes (assembly GCF_016432865.1). NCBI lineage: Eukaryota > Metazoa > Chordata > Mammalia > Dasyuromorphia > Dasyuridae > Antechinus > Antechinus flavipes. Next base: position 372,288,907 of record NC_067401.1, read on the forward strand.
CCAAAATTTCCTAATGAAGTGACTCTACTAATCGGTGCTAAATTTTTCCAGTTTGTCAAATGAAGAGGTTGTACTACAGTGAGGGTTCTTAACCATTTTTGTGTGTCTGTGTGGTCATAAAGACAGAATGGATGGAATGCTAGAATTAGAGTCAGGAAGACTTGAGGTCAAATATAACTTGAAACACTAGATAATATAAACTTCAGCAATCTCAGCACTCTATGCCTTTATTTTCTCATCTATAAAATGATGATAATAATAGCATCTCTTTTCCAAGTTTGTTGAGATTATATGAGATAATATGTGCAAAATACTTTGCAAGTCTTAAAGCATTACAGAAATGCTAATCATTATTATTATTATTTCTATTTTTATTATTATGGGATCTTACTATCAATCTGTTGAAATCTATGGATATCCTTAGAATAATGGCTTTAAATTTGTGAAATAAAATGTATCACTTTACAAAGGAAACTAATTATACTAAAAAAAGATTTCCTTATCTGTAAAATTGTGATACCACCACCTATCCTACTGACAAAGACTCTTGTGAAAATCAGATAAGCTAAAATCTATGGAAACCCTTTTAAAATATCAAACACAGAGATACTAAGGGCAATAAAGAAATGAAAATTTGGAGCTAGATTTCTTAAAATTTTCATTTTATTTTGCATCCACTTTAAGAAATTTATACTCTTTTTGAGACCCTCTGGGTTTATTGTGAGATGTTTTCATAATGATTTGTATTGTATACTTTTTTTTTAATTTAAATTTTATTTTATTTAATAATAACTTTGTATTGACAGAATCCATGCCAGGGTAATTTTTTACAACATTATCCCTTGTACTCGCTTATGTTTTGTTTTTTCCCCTCCCTCCCTCCACCCCCCCCCCAAGATGGCAAGCAATCCTATATATGTTAAATATGTTGCAGTATATCCTAGATACAATACATATTTGCAGAACCGAACAGTTCTCCTGTTACACAGGGAGAATTGGATTCAGAAGGTAAAAATAACTCGGGAAGAAAATCAAAAATGCAAATAGTTCACATTCGTTTCCCAGTGTTCCTTCTTTGGGTGTAGCTGTTTCTGTCCATCATTTATCCATTGAAACTCAGTTAGGTCTCTTTGTCATAGAAATCCACTTCCATCAGAATACATCCTCATACAATATCATTGTCGAAGTGGATAATGATCTCCTGGTTCTGCTCATCTCACTTAGCATCAGTCCATGTAGGTCTCTCCAAGCCTCTCTGAATTCATCCTGCTGGTCACTCCTTACAGAGCAATAATATTCCATAACATTCATATACCACAATTTACCCAGCCATTCTCCAATTGATGGGCATCTATTCAATTTCCAGCTTCTACCCACTACAAACAGGGCTGCTACAAACATTTTGGCACATACAGGTCCCTTTCCCTTCTTTAGTATCTCTTTGGGGTATAAGCCCAGTAGTAGCACTGCTGGATCAAAGGGTATGCACAATTTGATAACTTTTTGGGCATAATTCCAGATTGCTCTCCAGAATGGTTGGATTCGTTCACATGTACTGTATACTTTTAAGGTGTTTTCTCCCACACTAATTCTGACTTTTGCAGATATTGGCTCAAAAAAAAAAAAAAATAGAAACCTAAGACAAACTTCACTTATGACCCCAAATCCTACACATCCCAAATGTCATCATGAAGATGCCTTATGAGAATGTTTTCTTTTTCTGGCAGTAGATTCTTTTTTAGAAGAGGAAAATTTGTATTGTAGAATCAACTGTTAATTTACTTCATGTGATAGCCCATCCTAAGTTATATAGAGATATGACTTCCTCTCTACTTGTTGGAATAGTTTGCTGCTCTGAATCTTTACTATACTTAGGCTGTCTATCATTCCCTTACTACTAACATAGAGGGACTGCACACAAAGAATTTATACTTCCTTTACTCATTGAGCTTTGATATAGCTTACATGAGACCAGCAAAACTTAAAATATAAATGGTAAAAATAGGATCTTTTTAGAAGCAAAGTATTGAGGAATAGCTTAATAAATTGTGGTACACAAATATAATGAAATATTGCCATGCTGCAAGAAATAGCAAACAGGATATATACCTTTGTTGTCCAGTAGTGTCTTATTTTGCAATTTTCTTGGCAAAGATACTCAAGCTGTTTGCCATTTTCTTCTTCAACTCATTTTACAGATGAGAAACTGAGGCAAACAGGGTTAAGTGTCTTACTCAGGATCACATACTAGTAAGTGTTGGAGGTAGGATTGAACTCATGAAGATGAGTGTTCCTGACTCCAGGCTTGTTGCTCTATCCACTGTATCACCTAGTTGCCCTTGTTGAATATACAGAAGCAAAGGAAGACTTTAAAGACTTTAAAAATGAAATAAGGAGAGCCAGGAAAACAGAATACCCAATAACTACAGTAATGTAAATTTAGGCAAAGGACAACAATCACAAAATAATTGAAAATTAATGATGCACCATAACAAAGAACAAAGTTTGGCCTAAAGGAAGAGGCATGAGAAGGCACCCTGCCTCTGCTTCACATAGGTAGCAGGGCAGTTGGTGGTTAATACTTGGTGGTTGTAAAAGATGGAGTATAACTTTAAGCTTAGTCAATTCAGAAAATTGATGGAATAGAAGGAAATTTTGTTTTAAATGGGGAAGCATAATGCACAGTCTTTGTCAGAATCTGATTTACAATTTATATAATTACTTTGTAAAGGCTGTAGTTTGAAATCACACTGAATAATATCTTATGAAAGATGTTTATATTGAAACCTGGAAATTTAGACACTATTCTGGTAAATATTATGCACTATTCAAAGGCGTATAAATACTCTGATCCATGAATGATTAGCTACAGAATGTTTTGTAAAGTAGAGGGGAAATGGATGAAAGAAGTTCCATCCCTCTCTTACTGTGAAAGCCACTCTTAAAAAGAGAGAGGGATGGATCCTCTCATGTAGCATTACAGACCAGCTAACTGAACAAAAATTTTATCACTTCCTTCCATTTTTCTCCCTACATTAGATTCCTTTCTTGACTTTTTTCTTTTCTATACACTATCACCCACATAATGCCTTTGATTGGAAAAAAAGAGAGGGGCCACCCAAATCCAAATACAGCTGTTATTGGTTAGGTAAAATAAATGAAATCACTCTATATGTGAATGTTTTTTATGTGTCTGTAGCTTATAACGGGTGGGAAAGTACAGCATAATCCACAGGAGAAAGAAAGGCATATTTAGATGCCCCTCCTTTTTCTGCTTTGTTGTATCCCTTTCATCTCCCATTTCTACACCTCCCTCTATTCCTCTATTTTGTTCAACTCGAGGAGCAGTGTTTAGTCGGCTTTTCCTGACATGAAAGGTTGTTCTGTTCTGGGCTCTTTGGAGAGCCATCAAAGCCTGAGCCATGATGATGTGATGACACAAGGGCTCATTGATCTCCAGATGTCATTGGCCCAGTAGAATGCAAACAATGAGCGTCAAAGCCAGGACAGGACTGAATGATGGGCTTGGCTACGCGGGCCTGGCTTTGACTCATTTTTGTGTGCTTGGCTCAACCAAGCTCTCTCTGGTGTGGCTAAGCATAACTTAATTCCTCAGCACCTTGTTGCGTGCCAGGACATTCTTTGGTGGAACTTTGCAAAGCCAAAGAGAACTTCTGTCTTCTCTGATAGCCAAAGGTGATGTGATGACTCACTATTTTTCCTCTATTCTTTACTTTGCTCTGCAGAAAGCATATCTAGAAGCGGGTCTCATCTGTTCCTTTCTTCATCATAACTAATTGGTTAGAAAAGTATCTTAATTTTGTTATGATTCAGTGCCTAATTGAATTCAGGCCCCATTAGTTTTAAAAACAAATCTTATCAATATTACTGTTTTTACACAGCTTAAATTTCTTTCATAACAGAATTTTTTAAAAGAAAAACTAGAGAAAAAAACTAAACAGAAGTGATTAATGCATTGAGAAAATCTAGAAACAAAAACAATGTATCATACCTAATACTTTCCACCTCTGCAAAGGAGAGGTATCTTTTCATATTTGTTCTTTGGGGTCTTTAGCCAAAAAAAAGTTTCTGTTTATTATTTTCTATTTCTTTCTGCCCTTTCTTTTTTTCTGCTCTCTTTCCCAAAGACCTTGTCAGATTAAAGTGCAATGCTATGACTTTGTGTTAGAAAATTAGATTCCCTTGTGTCCAGATAGATTTCAGAGCATACCCAGTCCATCCTCTTGGTGTAGGAAGCCTTTAGTCCAACCTCCACCTCTGGCCTTTAGTACCATTAGATTAAATATTTCAGCATTATAACTTCTGTATTCCTTAGAATTTGTTCTTCAGTATTATGAAGATGCTTTTTCACTATGGGAGTTCTGCTTTCTTTTAAATATTTTTCTTACAATGAAAAAGATTATTAAAACCACTGAATCAAAGGCTTATCCATGAGGGCTTGACAGATTCTAGAAGTTCCAGCAGCATGCGGTATTAGGATCATTGGATTTTCAGCCTGAAATTCAAATCCTGGCTTTATTATTTATTCTTGGCAGAAGTATGGGCAAGGCATTTACTTTCTCTAGCAAGATCTCTGTTTCTTCTTCTTTAAAATGAGGTTTATTTGACTATATGATACCAGAGGTCAATTCCAGCTTTAATTCTATGATTCCCCTGAATAACTCTTCACTGTGCTCTATAATCTTCTTGTTTTCTCATGCTTTCACTTATCTGAATGCTGCCAGTAAAATTTTAGTGCCCAATATAGTTTTTTCCAGGAAATGGCAGTTCTGTATTTTGCAAGACATTCTCTTGACTGAACAAATTCAATTGACTCTCCTGCCCAGATAGGCTATACTTCTATTCAGCAAATGGCAGATATTGTGAACTTAATGTTTTACCTTGTGTTGGGAAGGAAAGTGTGGAGACATCACTAGCAATACTGAACAAATGCCAACTGCAGAATGATGGGAGTGAAAAGGAATGACTAAATGCAGAACCTAAGTGATTTTAAAGATGGTCTTTTTCTTTTTAAATCTAAAGATTTTAAAAGATTCTTTCACTTTGCAAATAAGGAAATGGAATATCTTCAGATGTTAAATGACTTGCCTGAAATTTTAAAGTTCATATTCTAACCCAGGTATCTGGGCTTTTCTGCTATACCCCATCCTGCAGTACCCTGCTGGATTTGATATAAAGTTTTTACAGATTAAATTTCTGTTTCTTTTATTGTTTTCAGGAAAAGCCCTTTAATCAAGTATTTGAGATTCCTTGTCTTCATGTTACTAGATGCTATGGAAAAGAGTTGGTAGAAACAAAAAGATCCCCAACCTCAAGGAACTTACTGCTTAGCCTTTGATTTTTGAATGTGGTGGGAGTTCAGGGCTTCACACCTGTTAGTGAACAAAATCTTCCTGAAACCTCCATTTTGGGGATGGATTCCTAGGTGTCCAGCGTCCATAATTCTCTCCCACCCTCCCAAGTGAAATACCTTTTTTCAGTTCCACTTTGATATGTTCTTTTTCTCAATTAGTATGCAGTCTGACCAAGGTCAGGAATAATTTTCTTTTTTCTTGTATGTTTATCCCCATTACTTACATGGTACCTAGCACATAGTAAGAGTTTAAGAAACATTAATTTGTCTTGTATACAACCCCCCCCCCCCTTCTTTTTAGTTCCCAAGGACTCCATTTTTAAATCTCAAGAGTGAACAGTTAGCTGAAAATACTTTTATGTTGACTTTCTGTGTATTTTGTATCTTTGTTCATGTTCTTCACCAATAGAATATAAGATTCCTGAATATAAGAACTGTTTTATATCCTGTTCTGTTTTTTGTTTTAGTTTTTTTGGTCTCTGTATCCCCAAGGCTCTACTATCTGCTTAGTAGATGCTTAGAGAGATTTTGTTGAATGCATTCATATGAGTAAAGGAGAAATAGAATGAATTCCATTTTAGGTGTGGCTGTTTGGTAATTTTCCAGGGATGTTTTTTATGCCTTCTTGTGCTTTAAATGCTATTAAAAGAGCAAAAGCTTACTGTTGGAATTTTATTATTTCATTATTTGAAGCTTCCAGATTGTCTTTGCCTTTTTATATGTCATGTTATATCACAGATTCATTAGGGCACCAAGGCTTAGGAGCCTGCCTCATTAACTTACACATTCAGGTTTCATTATGTGGCTTTTGAATTTTCTCTTAAAGATTTTTAATGAATGGAAATGGCCATTGCTTTCTGATAAGAAATATCCCTTGACCTTGTTTCCAGCACCACAAACTACTTTGTAATCTACCAGATGTTTGGATTATAATTTGCATAATTACTTGTGACATTTTACAGTTGAGGAAAACTGAGGCAAATTGAGTTTAAGTGAATTCTCCATGTCATACAACTAGTGGTGTCTGAGACCTGAATCTGGTTTTTAACTCAGGTCTTCCTGACTTCAGGCTTAGTGTTCTATTGACGTTTTACCTATCTGCTGTGATTATCAACCGTAGCAACATATTAACCAGAATGATTATCTGGCTTTCTGGAAATAAGAATATATATATAAATAAGAATATATATATATATATATATATATATATATATATATATATATATATATATATATATATACACACACACATAATATACATTTTTTTAGTAAATTCTCCACAGAAGAGAAAGTGCTCTTGTATTTTACTGTTTTAAGACATAATGCTTTTTTCCCTTTCATTTTACAGAAGGTGGATGTGCCCATGATGTTGAGACACTTGAGAGAACAGAGAATGTTCATGATCCAGACCATTGCGCAATACAAGTTTGTCTACCAGGTCCTTATCCAGTTTCTCCAAAACTCCAGACTCATTTAATTTCTCATGAGCTATAGCTCCTTGTGGGAGTGGGTCCTACAGAAGCCTGTGGAGTGAAAAGGCCTCTAGACAACATCTGGTGGGCCAGTATGCTGCAGATGGCTGGCAACGAGCACATCCCAATCTCGCCAAAGTTAGGAGCTCAAAGGTTCCTCATGAGAGGAACATGAAAGATCCTCATGGATTATTTTATATGAGATAATTTATTTTTTCCCTTTGGAATAACTTTTGTGAATTTCTGTAATATCTTGTTGTACCATTTATAATGACTCTGTGTTGAACCACATTTTGACTGATCTGCATTGTTACTTCTTTGTGGGGAAGACTGCCTGCTGGGTCACCTTAGAGACTGAGGCTTAAGATAGGAAACACATCTTCTCATTTGTAGTTTTCTAACAAACTTTATAATTCATTATCAGTTACAATTGTTCAAATATAAAGGAGGCAAAGGAATGATTCCTTCACAGAAAAAGCAAGGAAAAATCTCCCTGAGTGATTTCAATGAGTATTTTTGCTTTTTAGACTGGCTGGCTACTCTCTCCTTTCCCTTCTAATCCTCTTTCCATTACCCTCATTAGCCTCTCAGTTTCTGAGATTAAGTTAGTGTTTGGGAAACCAGAAAAAAAAAATTCTTCTTCTTGCTTTGAGCATTGCAAACTTCCAAGCTAGATAGAGTGCTCTTGTCTCAGCCACCCACAATTCTGAGATAAGTATTCTGTGTTTCCCTCCCAGGGACTATGTTTCTTGTAGTTGCTTCCTTTGGTGGGTTCATTGGATGAGCCCAGTGGCCTTTGGGGCACTCTGCCAATCCCATCTGTTCAGTCAGGCTGGCTGCCTGATTGCTATCAGCTGATGGACCAAAGTGAAAAGGTACTTGACATTTTTCGTTAGTGGATAGGTGCCCGGTGGGCTAGGTGATAGGTGCAGTTAGTCTATCCATCAGTCCATCAATAAGTTATTGGAAATGTTGCAAAGGAAACAGTTGGGTGATCTGATTTATAGGAGCTCTTTGGCACTCATATAGCCAGTGTCTTGGCAGGAAACCCCCAAAAAGCTTAACTACAGTATGTGTTACTCATCTCTATCTTTGAATGACCTATAAAGACAAAAGCCAGGACTATCAATAACCTAAGAGCTGATCCAGGTCCATTGCTTGTTCCTTTCTTGGTGGTCATATCCATTAATTCTTCTACTGAAATACTTTAATTTTTATATACTCAGCACAGGCTAGTTCCACTACCACCCCTGTCTTGAGATCTCTTTGGCATTCTGTCTTATCAGTTGTACCATCAGTACCCTTATAATTTTCTTGCATTGGTATATTGTGTTTCATCTTGTTTACTCCTGGCATGGATTTAATTCAGTGCTTGATTAGACTTGTCTTTGATTCTCCAATTCTTTTAGGAGACAGCCATATTGCAGTGCCTTTACCAAAAAAAAAAAAAAATTGTGAGTCCTTAATTGGTATTGGTATTGTGCTGATGTTGGTATTCTTTTTTATTATGTGCACTCATTGTTCCTTACTGTGTATCTTTGCCTGGTTTGAAAGTGAACAGAAGGAATAGCCCCAGAACAGTGAGAAGTATGATCATGTTTATGAATTCATTGTTGTGTGGTAGGAGCTATAAGTAGACCCTTATAAGTAGATCAGAATGGGAATTGCTGTTCTCATCTATACAGCACTTTGCATCTGACCACATATGTCAATTCACTTTATTTCATTTCATTCTATTAATTTGTAAATTAAAAAAAATGTGGAGTTACAAAACTCTCCTCTCTCCAAAAGGACTGTGGGTTACTGTAAAGTGTAGCTTCATGTAAGCTTTGCCAGATTCTGGGAGTCTTAGCACATGTGTTCCAAAATCAAAGCCATAAGTATCAGTAGTAGAGGAAAAAGCACACTTTAGTTTTTTGGATTGGACGAGGGTTTAGAACTAGATGCTCTATTTAATTGAAGGTTTTGCTTTTTTTTTTTTTTTTATTACATTATTTCAATGTATGATGATGAGAATTTTTTTTATTTGTTTGGTTCCTAAACTGAAGAACATCCAGCACTTGTTTACATGAGGTCTCAAATGGGTGCTTTTTTCCCCTTCAAAATTAGGTGCATTCTCATGAGTTTCACTTAAATTAGTCCATTGGAGCCACATTGAACTCTGTTAATAGTCTTCAGTGCACCAAATGGAAGGGAAAGAGAGATAATCACAAACTTTGTGGGTGGTGTTTACATCAAATATTAAATAAACCCAAAGGAATGCCTTTTATTAAAAATACTGTAGATTTTGTACATTTTTTAAAAAATGCTTTTGGTCCTTGAGCACATTTTGCTTTTCTTTTCAGCTTTCCAGCAAATGCCAACACATCTCTTGTTAAATTAGTGGCAACCGTTTAAAGTCCTTTTTGTGGCATCTGCATAATAATTGCCCAGAGATGCTTTATATCTGGGAAACAGGCCAAGGAATAAACCTTGAAGCAAAATGTATTAAATTAGTTATCTAGTTAGAGCTTTTGGAATAATTTCCTGATGATGTATCAAGTTTGAACCTCGAGCTGTCGAGTTCCATTGCTGCAGTTTGGATTTGAGAGGGAGTGAATTAAATGAGGAGTGGGCGGTGGTGGACATTAGTCTCCCAATTCAGAGCTCTCTGGTAGAAATGTTTGTTTCTTCTGCAAAAGCCTTACTTGTTCAGACAGATTTAAATGAAACAACAAGATCCATGATACCCATATTGGAAATGGAAAATTTAACTAGGCAGTGATATAGATTTATGTGTACAGTGTATAATCATTGTGTGGAAGGGAGAATGTTAGTTATCATCTATCCCATATACATCCTTAGTAGATAGTAGGCTCCCTGAGAAAATAAAGGGGAAGTGAGATAACTGATGAGTAGTTATGCTCAGATACTCCCACGACCTCTTTCCTTTTCTCAGTTTTTTGCTTTCATTATATCTGACTATTTTTGACTTTTGCAGCTTTTTTTCTTCCTCTGTTTAGAAGCCTGGTGTTGCATATAGATGTCAATAGGGTCTAGAGAAAGAGTGAACTCATTGTTATCTTGTAACTGCCACTGTTGAGTTTCCTGGGCCACATTTACTATCGAATTGATTAAATTTCTGAAAGCAGATCTCCTGCCCAAGAGGGAGGCACTGAAAGAGTCACGTTCTATTCTTTTTTTCATAGTACTCTATGTGTAAAGCTGTAATTTTAAGAAGTAGTGCCTTAATTTTTGCCCAAAGTTTGAGTTAAAGTAATTGCCTTATATCTTGATATAGCCTTAATTTTTCAAAATTGCCTTCCAGTCCAGTATTCTTATCAACACAGGGTCTTTAAACAGAGCCAGAGTAGGTGACTTGACTTTATATCACATCCTTATTCATTCAGATCATGTAACTTCTTGGAAATAAACTGTGTAACCATTTTTTTCCCTGCATTTTATAAGTTTTTGAAACAGTGCTTGGCTCATAGTAAGTGCTTAATAAATGCTGGTTGACTGATGTGTGAAATTCTAAAACTTCCTCAAGGAAAATCAGGGAAGAGAAGATTTTCAGAACAAGGGAATAACCAAAGAGGAAGAATAGTGATCCATTTAACATGTAGCTATTAAGTTCTGACTGTGTAGGCACTGGGGCCACAAAGACAAAGAATGTAATAGTTATTGTCCTCAGGGAACTTATAGTATATACAAATTGTAGCACAAGTTGTATGAATTACTTTCCACTCATTCACAATCATATGGCACCATGTTCCTTGTTGCTGGGCAAGTACTTGTGGAATGAATGAAGTTCGCTTAGCTTAGAATGTGTTCTAGTTCTAGTTAAGATGTGTTCTAGTTCTGACAATTCTTTGAGTCTACCAGACCTTAGCATCCTCCCAGTTTTTACAGTTTATTAATAATTATTCTTGGTCAAGTCATTTAAATACACTTTGCCATGCTGATCATGAACCCTAGCCAGTCAGGTTAAGGGGTAAGTAGTAGTATTCTTTACAACTCATGACAAGACTTACGTGGAAATTGATCATTGTTCTATTAAAATTTCATAGAAATTTCAAAGGAAATGTCATATTTAACTAATTTGTGTGTGTTTGTAGACTGAAGTTTATATGTTTGCTTGGATTTTTATCCATATTAGGGCAGAAAGTACATTATGTAAACACATAAAATTGCTGGGAATCCAGATCTTCAATGTTTTCTGTGACAATGATCAGCATCACACTATTTTACCATGCTACTGGGTATAAGTTATAGAATTGGCCCCTGATCAAAGAAGATCAGGTAGACAACAAAATACTTCATCATGGACTCTGTTCAATATTTTCCACTTAGCACATTTGATAGTAACAGAAAGGAATGAGATTTGGATCAAACTTCACTTTTTTCACTTACAGAATCTTCATGAAAGGCAGTCCTCTTTTTGCCCAAATGTGAAATGCTTCTACCAGAGTCCTTTGATTTTTTTTTTCCTCTGAAAAATGAGATAATGACTATAGCTAACCTCTGAGATACTTTTTCTATGAGTCAACTCCAGCTTCTTCTTCTGTCTTATTGAATAGCCCTTACCCAATAGTGGTTGACTCTGATGGTTTCTAGCATTTCATTAAAAGATTGCCTAATCTTTACTTACCCTTTATTGTGGCTTCTTTTGTTTCTTGGACTTCACAGACATAATAGCACAGTTAGGCTCAGTGATGACTTTAAAAAAATCTGGACCGTATTTTGTTGGAGGAAGGAGGAAGTAAGGGGAGGATAATGGACCAGTGATTTAATTTCATGAAACTGTAGAAACTCCTTCACCATGCAATCTGCAACTCAGATGTTACTTTGAATTACAGACTTGCTGGGGATCAATGAGCGTAAGTCTAGATACAGCTACTTTACAGTAGAGACAGAACTTCAACTCGGGTCTTCTTGACTTCAATTCTGGTTATCCAGCTTTATCTCCACTGCCTTTTAAACTTTTCTTAGGTCATGACTTTAGATATTTCCAAAATTTAGTGTTTTTCATTTCTTTTTTGATGCTGTATTTCCTTGAGATGGGTATGTGATCATCATCATCATCATCATCATCTTATTCATATTTTCCTTTCAATAGCCCTGTGAGTTAAGTAGTGTAAGCATTATTATTCCCATTTTGCAGATGATGAAACCAAAGCACAATTCAAACTAATTCAGTAAGCATTTATTAATTGCAGGGTGAGAAACATCATGGAGTACTGAATAAAATTCATCTGAGTCCACAAAATCCTAGTTCAGGTCCCCTCTCTGACATATCATGGCTTTGTGACCCTAGGCAAAGTGTCTAATCTCTTAGTGCCCCCAGACAACTTTTTATGACAATAGGCTGCAGGATGATTATTTATATTCACTGGGATGAGAAGGGGGTTTCTTTATTGGGATTTTTCTGCACCATTTAAATTATGGCTCCAGCCCAAAAAAAAAAAAAAAATTGTAAGCATTGTGATTAGATTAGGTTAAAAGTGCCATACAGGCATACGGATGCATCCTATAACTCTTAGAGGCCTGGATCCATACTCAGCCTTCTGTAGTTTAAAATCTAGTCTTCATTCCATGGTTTTGTGTTGCTCCCTTGAATCATCAATTCTCTAAATTAGTGGTAGTGATCAGTGAGATGTAGTTATAGATCAGTACTCACTACAATAAACTCTATGGATGGATAGTCTGTATGTTTTTATTATAGTGTGACTATTGTTCCATGAAGGCATCTCTTAGAACATGGAAGTTTTATATGGAGAGGGTCTTGCGGTAATCATGATTATTCAAGCAAGGTCTTGTACTTCAGTGGGCAGGCCTTGCCCTCTCCTGAAATGCAATCCTGACCACCTAACCTCAACAAATGGAAGGATCCTGACGGTCCCCTAGCCAGAAAAAGAGAATTTGCCTTTTGATCTGGTTCTTTGATATGGTTGCTAGGAAAAGCAGGTGTAACCATTTACATTCTCTTTACAGAGAAACAAAAATCTTTTTCAGGGCATGCTAGGACCAGTCTGTGTTAGGGAGGCTCCTGTTGTGGAAGAGGAGTGGTTCATTCTGCTTGGAGAATGTTGTTCTCGGCCCCATTTTGGTGTCACTCAAGCATTTCTCAGCGCCAATGAATTCCTTCCTGGGGTGGTAAAGATTAGAAGGGCAACATGGGCATTTGGAATAGCAATCTGGTTGTCTTTTGTGAGATACCAAGCCACATTGGGCCTTCTTGGGGTCTCTGTAGGGTCTTGGATAGTGACTCCAGCAGTACTTTTAATGGATTTTGTTAAGTACAAATTGCCTTCATTTTTCAAATTTTTTTTCTGAATTAGCACTAAACAAGTCATTGATAACAAAGGAAAGAAAATTTGGGCATATTCTGGATTCTAGTAAATTTGGTAATGCAGTAAACTCTCAAGTTTACTTAAGTTAATGGGAATAATTTATCTTGATGAGCAAAAGTGATTAGTCCTTCTAAGGTGTTTTGTTTTTTTCTGACTTTCAGGTTGACATTTCACTAGTAGCATTTTAAGATATATCAAAACATTATTTGTTGAATTTTGCCCCACTCTTTGTTAAGAGGCCTAGTGATGCTCCTGTAGAAAGAAACATGATTGTGCCTTGAGTCAAATGGGAGAGTGCGATGTTTTCTGAAAAATGAGTAAGAAAAACACTGATTTTATAACAACAGCAACACTTCTATGGTGCTTTAACAATTTGCAAAATACTTTTTACATATCCTATCTCATTTTGTTAACATTTTGCAAAATACTTTTTATATATCCTATCTCATTTTGTCTTTATGACAGCATTGGGGTCTAAGTGTTGTTATAAGGTTAAAAAGCAGGCAATGCTTTTTAACGAAATTCATCTTCTTGTTGAAGATCAAATGTTAAGCAAATCCAGAATTAACACCTAGAACCAAATACTCCTTCCCCAGTTAGAGTTTTTCTTCACGTTAGAGAAATTTCCTGGACTTTTGCATTGAGCATTAAGCATAGTTCTCTCTGCTTCCGTTTCCTCAGATGAGGGGCTTTTTTGTCGTTTGAAGAAGGAAGCATGAGCATCCATCCCACATAGTTTGAAATGTCAGTTAACCCAGTTACTTGAAAAATAAATTCTAGATTGCTTCCTTACATCATTTGAAGGCCAGAACTGGTCTGTAACTGTCCCTGTTTCATTTTGAATGTGTGGTTTTTTGTTTGTTTGTTTTGTTTTTGGATGCAAATGAAAAGCCATGGCTGATCCTGCTTCAGTCTACCAAAATCATATTTTCAAAACTTGTTTTGTAAATTTTCCAGTGTAAGTTTATGTGTTTACTTTAAGGTAGAGAGACTGGGAAGGTGGAGAAGCAGTGTCTAAATAGTTTTCATAGTATTCGTTTATTTTCACATGTTTTTGATGTCACTCGAATGTTCATTCCTTAGCTGATTGCACACTTCCCAGTGAGAAAATAAGTGCTCTTTAGGCAAGGACTATTGGGAGCTGAGAAAATTGTATCTCTCTATTGGCATCTGTTTTCATTTTTTTAGTAATTCTTTGACTCGGTATTTATGTGAAGTAGACATTTAAATAAGATAGACTCCCAGATTGTTTAGTTCAAACCCATAGTGGGTTTCTAAGTTTAAATTATTCTGTTTGTCTTTCTACATTGATCAGTTGTACCAAGAGCACTCTCTACTTTGTTTTGTACTATGGAAATATGATTTTATTTGCTCAAAATACTGTGGACTATACCTATTTGTAGGTGAGTGCCTCACAGTATTAATAATTAGATTTCATAAGCTTAGACTTTTTTTTTATCCCTAGGATCATTAAAGTATAGCCACTGTCATACCCTTTGAATAAAAACTATTTTTTACTAGAAAATATAAAACGTAAACAATGATTTGCTGAATACAGTGACCAAATGGACAGATTGTCTTAAATAAGTTGGGGGAGTGGAAAAGATAGGCAGAAATTCTATATCATCATCATCATCATCATCACCACCACTGCCACCACTACATGAAATAACCATAATTTCATTGAGTGCTGTAGAAATCATCCTTTAATTGTTTAAGCCTAACACACTGTAGCTTTAATTCATGAAAGCTTGCCTATTTGACTCAATAATTTCAAAATAGTGCATTTTGTTAGTAGGAAAATAGTCATCTAAAATCTTTAATGTGTTTCTACTCATTGACTGACTAGCTGAAGGAAATTTTATTTTTAATAGACAAATCAATCTAGTTTCAAGGGATAGCCCAGATTTATACGGTCTCCCAAATAAAGTCTTGCTTTTTACAACGGCCATGGTAGAAATATATAGATAACTGATAGGACTTAGTCATATATCAGGAACTGAAGTTACTCTTTTGTTTTCCTGTTGATGATGATCAGTGACTGATTGCTTAAGTTCTATTCACTATCTGACAACCTAGAAAAAATATTGCCCCAGTTTGGTACTGCTATTTAGGAAATATTTTGTGATAATTAGTCAAAGACTGACTTTTCATAGAATCAACGTGGTAATGACCAAGACTGTGACATTTATAATTGGAAACAGAACCTTTGGAAACTAATTTCTAATCTCCATGTGCTAAAAATACACATTTGCTTTTAAAGATTCTTTGCAGAGATAACTTTTTTTTTCA
This sequence comes from Antechinus flavipes, assembly GCF_016432865.1. Taxonomy (NCBI): domain Eukaryota; kingdom Metazoa; phylum Chordata; class Mammalia; order Dasyuromorphia; family Dasyuridae; genus Antechinus; species Antechinus flavipes. Next base: position 372,304,377 of record NC_067401.1, read on the forward strand.
GCCATGAACTTGAATGAGTTCTAGGTCCATCAAGACTATCAAACCTTAACCAGGTTGAAGTTGGTCAACTCAAAGTAATTTGGGAAAGATGGTCAAAGAGTCTGGCTATTTAATCAGGACTTACCAGTTCCTGTGATGTCCCTTTCCCCTTACTCATGTAGTGAAATACAAATTGTTATCCTAGATAAATTTTGATAAAAAGTTGAGAGGAAGAAGCCAGAATGTTTGGTTCGGTTTGTTTCCTTGACCATCGCACTCAAGACCTTTGATACATGAGTGTGATGTGTCATCCATCAAAGGTGGAAGCACTGTGAGTTAATAATCTCTCCAGGAGCAACAAGGTTGTATCAGTATTTTTAGGGCTGTATTTTCTCTCCTCCTTTCCTTTCTTTCTTCCTTAGTCTTACCCAACTGGCTGAAGTCATAGAAACCTTCCAAACCTTCTACAAAGTTATTAATATAACTCATCAAAACAACTTGTTTCCCTATCTAGACAAGGAAATCACTCCTGTAACCTACCTTTTACCTTGCCACTCTCTGTAGTCTTACATATCTAAGTAAACCTCACATTTTGATTATAGGAGTAATCCTCATTGGGGTGGACGCCCTATGGGCAAGCTTTGCTTCTTGAATAGCAAAATTATTAGGTGGTTGAATACTTTGAAAGGAAAAAAAGTTTACACATGCAGATGACTATTAACTCTGTAACTGTATGTAATTTGTATTATACCAGATAACTTGCTGTTAGCTTTATATCACTGGATTTTATTGTCCTGTTTTAACTTTAGTAGTACTCAAATGTTTCCATCGGTCTATGTTTATATCAAACACTGTAACAAAGTAGAATAATTCAAGGCGAATGGTGATTTAAATAGTATTTTGTCTTGATACTATGTACAGGTAGTTCCTAGCTGACAAACAGTTCTTAAAATTCATTTGTAAGTGGGTTGTTTGGAATTCAAAGCACATTTTGCTTTGCTTGTCAGACCACAGCACCTTATTTGACCCATGATATAAGTGAAAAACAGTACTGTTAGAGTTACATTGAAGAGGCCTGGGAAATATTACTCTTCCTACTGGAGACAGTGAATTTGGAATGTTGAGTACATGGCTTTGACTCATTTCCATCCCTTCCACTGTCAGCAATGACTACTTTCTATCCAGTAAGAAATGAGTCTTCCTTAGCAATAGCCACTGCTCATATGGCAAGAGAGGAACATGATAACTATGGAAATAAGTACTTCAAGGTTTACAAAGTGCTTTTCTTATAATAACCTTAGGAGGTAGATAGTGTGGGCATTTTTAATTTTTTTACTTCCATTGTTAAAGCTGGAACATAAAACAAAGCATTCTGAGGAAATATAGTGGAAAGGAGTGGATTTAATCAGAAAAACGGATTTCAAATCCTGATTCGGCCACTTATTAAATGTTAGCTTTACCACATTGCTCCTTTGCACCCCATCTCCTCATTTATAAAATGAAAGTAACAGGGTGTCCTGCCTATCTTCCATAGTTGGTGTGAAGGTTATGTGAAGGCACCTTGAGAATCACACAGGTTACAGGTGTCTGTTCTTATTGTGATTATCATTGGAAATGATTCTTGTTCTCTTGGTATTGAGATCTCCCCCCACTCCTGCACATATTCAGCTTGCTGAGAGGCTGGCCAGCTATCTGTATATACATTTATGTCAGGGATTGTCAGCTTATGTATAGAGGTCATTATTAATTTGGTATGACATCCAAAAGATGTCATACCAGGTTTATAACGTTGAAAGCCTTTAAATGAAACAAAAACTATGCATGCTCTTGTGGTATTCATCAGTAAATAAGCTTATGCTTGCCAGTTTTATCTTGTGTATAAAACTGACTATTTTTGACAGTATTTTTTGCACTGTTTCCTTTTTTTCTGTTTTTATAAAGTTCTGTTAAGCCTTAGTAACCTACGATAATATTTTACGGTGCTCACTGCTTTGTTGTAAATAGTTTCCTATATGCTTTTTCCAAATGTGAGACTCTTTATATTCATGGTTTGTTTATTTGTTTTGGAAAAGATGTCTATCCTTCATATTCATATGTAATAAACCCTTTTTCAAAGAACTTGATTGGTATTTCTCATTTCTTTTTTCATTCCAAAAAGATTGATAAAGAAGGATATCAAAGAACTTGATTGGTATTTCTCATTTCTTCTTCATTCCAAAAAGGATATCACTTTCTATTAACATCTGCTTATATATATATGAGTATACATATGGCAGTCAGGGTCAAGTTGCTTAGGCTCACATAGCTGGAACATATCTGAGGTTGAAGTTTATTTCAGGTCCCCCTCAGTTCCAGACCACTCAATCCTCTCCCCGCTATAATATTTAACTCTCCCAACAATATTATTAAGAAAAAAAAAAAACTTCAGGCATTTTTTGCCTTGTAGTTTTTTCCCCAAAAGCTTACTTATTTCATTCATCAATATTTTTCCCTGACTCAACAACTCACATTGAGGTTTGGTTTGAAAATGAGTAATTTTTGTTCCTGGGAAGAGCCCCAGAAAGCTACAGGAAAGGCAATAGCCACTTTTGGTGATTTTCCCATGCATGTGCTACCCAAGCCAGGAAGACCAGACATGGGAAGACAAATACCCTGGTGAGAATTTGGAAAACAGCATACCATAGTGAAAAGGGAATCAAGATACCGGACTTTAAATCTCAACTTGAACACCCATCGCTGGATCACATACTCTTTGTTTCCTTCTCTGCAACACAGGGATGATATTATTTGTACCACTCTACTTGATTGATCTTTTGTGAAAGAATGCTCTGTAAGTCTTAAAAATAAACAGCAAACATTTTCTCCAACCTATGAGTTGCCAAGGCCAAAGAGTGCATTATCTACCCCCGGGTGCTGAGGCTGTTTTTAGAAGAGCAGATTGCCTGTCGCTATACTGTGGCTGCAGTACTCATGCTAAACTCATGCAAACCTTCATCCCTTTGTGCCTGAACTATTGCAGTGAGTTAGTCTTTTGGCCACTGTTTCACCCCACTCCAGTTCAGCTGTCAATGACTTTCTTAAAATGCATCTTTAAGAAAATGTTTGTTGTTTACTTGGTTTCATTGTTCTTAAATAATATATTCCATCTCCCAACTCCATGCATTTTTATTAGCTGCCCCTCAGGTTTGGAATTCTTTTCCCCACTTCTACTCCCTGCTCCTCCCCCCAATTTTTTTTTTTAGTCACAGCCAAAAATCTCTCCTGCCATGAGAAATGTTTCCCAAATCTTCTTGTGTTAATAATGCCTCTCTTCCACAGATCATTTCCAATTTATGCTGTCTGTGTCTTGTTTGTACTAAGTTGTTTTTGTCTCCCCAGTACACTGTGAACCCCTCTAGAACAGGAGCTATCTTTTGCCTTCCATTGAATCTTTCTTAACACAATGCTTGGTACATGTAGGCATTAATGAATATTTATTGACTGTTGTTGTTTTCAGCTGTGTAGGACTCTTGTGACGTGATTTGGGTTTTTTTTTTTTTTTTTTGCAAAGAAACTGAAGGGCTTTACTATTTCCTTCTCCAGCTTATTTTTATAGATGAAGACACTGAGACAATTTATGCAGAATCACTCAGCTAGGAAGTGTTTGGGGCCAGATTTGAATTCAGAAAGACAACTCTCCTGACTGCAAGTCTGGTACTCTTATCTACTGCATCATCTAGCTGCCCTGTTTATTGATTGAGTAATTGATAGAATCTATTAAAGTGTGTGCTTTTTAAAAATATCAATACCTTTGAGAGAGTCCATGACTCGGGTTACGCTACAGAGTTCACTGATTAAAAATATAAGTCCATATCAATACTATTCATAGCAGCACTTTTGGAGATAACACAGAATTGGAACAAAGTAGATGCCCATCATTTGGGGGATGGCTAAATACATTATGGTACAGAATATAATGAGATATTGTTGTGTTGTAAGAAATGATAAAAATGATGAATGCTGAGAGGCAAAGAGAAATTTACATAATTTGAAGAGCCAGGAAAACAATATAACCAATGATTATGACAATGTTGATGTCAAGAACAAGCATAAAACAATCAAAAATGAATATTATAAAAGTACAAAGGACAAACATAGTCCCAAAGAAAAGAGATGAGTAGACCTTTTCCCCCATTCCTTTGCAGAGGCAAGAAGTCCATAAGTAGGGTACATTGCATAAATTTTCACTTTTTTATGTTTATTAGTCTTGCTGGGGTTTTTCCCTTTTCTTTTAAAAATCTTTTTATATGGGATGCCTTTCTGTGTTTAATGGCTATAAGAGTTATAAGTTAAATAAGGAAACAAACCCAAGTATGCTTCTTTCTGGTCTTCCTTTGTCCTCGTAAGTGTGGTTTTAAGGGCTTCCCTGAATATTCTAATCCAAAAAATTCAGCCAGCTCCCAACTCATCTCTCTTGACAGGAAAATGCAATCAGAAAATGTTTAAAAAATTATCTATTTCTTGGTAAGAATATCTTACAGGCTTCGGGGAGAAATGACCTTTATAGCTTTCCCAACTGCTGCAAGTTGCTTGTAAAAAATTAAAATTGACTTAGGTTCAAACATTAACAAGTTTTGATTATTAACTGATGGGTGAAATTCTTGTTTGGACTTCAAGAAGTTTTCCTCAATGAAAAAATTCCATCATTCTAGACCAAATACTATTCCATGTCATCCTCCCCCACAGCAGCTGTTGCTAACAAACACTGTCCCTAGGTTGGCTGATGTTTAAGTTTTTGGTATGCCATAAGCCAGGTTGATCAAACTCAGATCTTATGGTTCCAGAGCCAAGGATGACATTGGAACGATGTATGACTGCATAAGATGGGGGCTGGGCATGAATGAAGAATGAGGGAACCTGGCATCCCACGGGCTCCAATGGCTTTAGAAACACCTCCCACACTAGATATGCTGCCTGAACAGGCAGCCTGCCTTAAGTCATCGTTTCTGTTTGCCTCAGTTTCCTGAACTGTAAAAAAGGAGCCCCATAGTAGCACCTACTTTCTAGGCATGTTGTAAGGAGAAAATGAAATAATATCTGCAAGGGGTTAAGCCAACATTTATCAAGCACTTACTATGTGCCATGTACCTTGGTAAGTGCTGGGGTTAAAAAAGAAAGGCAAAAGATAGCCCTTGCTCTGAAGGAGTTTGCACATAGTAGGTAGTATATAAATGCTATTATTATTACTGTTGCTTTTATCACAATTATCATCATCATGATGTACAAAGTCAAGTGGTCCATAAAGAATTATGGGAAAATACAGAAGAGTGGCAAAGTCTTATGTGCAAAGGACTATCAAACAGTTCCCTTTGATCCAGAAGTGTCTCTACTGGGCCTGTACCCCAAAGAGATCATAAAACAAGGGAAAAGAACCCACATGTGCAAAAATGTTTGTGGCAGCTCTTTTTGTAGTGGCGAGAAACTGGAAACTGAATGGATGCCTATGAGTTGGAGAATGGCTGAATAAATTATGGTATATAAATGTTATGGAATATTATTGTTCTGTAAGAAATAATAGCAAACTGATTTCAGAAAAGCCTGGGAGAGATTTATATGAACTGATGCTAAGTGAAATGAGCAGAATCAGGAGATCGTTGTACACAGCAACAAGAAGATTATGTGATGATCAACTCTAATGGATATGGTTCTTTTCAACAAATCACTTCCCCGTCTGGGGCTTAGTTAATCCACTTATTAAATAAGCGAATTGGCCTAGTATTATTTCCAAGATCTCTTACAGGTCTCAATTCTGTAACTTAGGCTATCCTTCTAGAAAGTATTGGACAGACTTACAAATTAGGCCACAAATCCCCCATAGGATTCTCCATCTCCACATAATCTCACAAATCAACTTTACAAATGTCTTTAGAAAACAAATAAGAAACAGACTATAAGGACTTTCATTATCCCTTTTATTACCTTACATCACTCAGATTTATTCTAGACATTAAAACAGGCAAAGAGGAAGGAGAAAAAAATGGATTTTTTTTTCCCTTCCAACTTGATCTGTCAAAAGTATATTGTAGGAAACCATGGCATTATCTCTTAGAAAAAGAGCATTCAAAAATTAATTTCTATGAAGGATTAAGAAGTTTAAAATAAACCTCTGAGTAAGCAATAGGTAGGTAAGGTTTTAAGTGCAGTGAATGTTTCTCATTCCAGTTCTATTAGAGAAATGCCAGAGGGCCATGCTTCCAAAGGACCCTCATGCACTCAATTCTCTGAGGTTTCCACAAAGAATTTAAATAAAAGCTGAAGGGGTTGCATAGGTTCAGTGGTCTTCAATTTCCTTTTTTATCTCGGAAATGTATGGATGATCTTTGCCATGAGCTACTTCCATAATAGCGATAGCCTAGAGGAGAAAAAAAAAATAAATGAGAAAAGTGATGGTTTTCCTTTTAGCCCTCTCACAGATCCCTTTTCAGCCTCTTCCATTCGAATAAATGAAAAGAAGGAAGGGGGAGGTTTCTTCATGCTTACTCTGTGGCTCAGGTTGAGAAATGGGATTCTTTATTTTTCCTAAAAATGATTCAGGCTCATGGCTTTTGTGGGGGTTAAAGTTAAAGGATCTTAGTGGTCACTTAGGCTCACTCCCTCATTTACTGATGAGAAAACTGAGGTGAGACTCAGAGAGTAATTTCCTATGATCACAAAGAATTCTTTTTTTAAAGAAACTTAATAAAATAGTCTGAAACAAATCTTCTGAACCTTTTTGTTTATGGCATAAACCTCTTTGACAGCTTGGCAAAGCCTAGGAACAGTTCGGAATGTTTTTAAATGAACAAACTATAAAGATTGCAAAGAAAATCAATTACGTTGAGATATAATTATGAATATGCATTTTTAAAGAAAGCTCTTAATCCTAAGTAAAATCCCAGACTCTAAAGCAAGTCTAAACAGATCAAACATCAGGAAAAGATTACCCAGATAATTAAGATTTAAAAACCAAATAAACAAACAGGCATTCCCATCTCTTATGGAGTGTTTCTCAAGGTTGCTTCTGTGGTGAGGCCTTTTTAGCCTCACTCTTCTGGATATTTTAGGAGAAAGAAGTTCTCCATATGGTTTGGTTAGTTGTGTTCACTCAGGTCTAGATGCATTGATCCGAGAAACCTCCAACATGTATATGAGTGATTTCTCCAGGAAAGGAGAAATTTACCAGTAGGGAATGGGAACTGCAGGGTGGATTTGATTTAAATCTAATCAACTGAAGTTACAATTTAAATCACTATGACCTGAATCTTTTTTTCCACCAAATTGTCTCTTTCCTAGCAAAAACTAATTTTACAAAGCAAAACTACATCCAGAGGCTGAGATTTGAAGAAAAGCAAGGGATTCAAGATGTAGATGTGAGGAAGGGGTATATTAAGGCATGTGACCCAGCCTCGTCAAAGGTATTGAAGAGGGATACGTAAAACGTCACATACAAGGAACAAAAACTAAGTCAATTGTATTAGAATAATGTAAATAGAATAATAGGGACTGTCTGGAATGGTAGAGAGTAGCCAAATTACAAAAAGTCTTAAGTGCTAAGGCAGAAGAGTTTTTACTTTACCCTAGAAGGCAGTAAGAAGATTTCTGTGGAGCAGAGCTTCAAGGTTAGACTTATGTTTTAGGAATATTAATTTGGCTGTTTTGTGGAGAATGGGCTGGAGAAGATGGATATCTAAAGCAGGAAACTCTTAAATTATTATGGGTGACAGGTGAAAAAAGTCTACCTGAACTAGAGTAGTTGTGGTCTTAAGAAGAGACAGGTTTGGATGTGAAAGATATGGTGCAGGTAAAACTATGATTTGACAGATGATTAGACAGGAGAAAGAAAAGAATCAAGAATGACTTGATGGCTATAAACTTGGGAAATGTAAATGATAGTGAAATTCTTCAAAGAAATAAGGAGGCTTGGAAGAAGGGCAGGAAGGAAGGTAAAAAAATCTGAGATGCCTATAGGACATATTGGGCAGATATCCAACAGATAACTGGTGATATAGTATAGGAATTCAAGAAAGAAATTAAAGCTGGGTATATCTATATAGGACAACCATTTTCATAGAGATGCTAAGAGAATCCAAAACAGCTAATGAGCTTACTAAGAGCTAGCACAGAATGTGCCAAAATGTTTGTGGCAGCCCTCTCTGTAGTGGCTAGAAACTGGAAAATGACTGGATGCCCATCAATTGAAGAATGGTTGGGTAAATTGTGGTATGAATGTTATGAAATATTATTGTTCTGTAAGAAATGACCAGCAGGATGAATACAGAGAGTCTTGGAGAGACTTACATGAACTGATGCTAAGTGAAATGAGCAGAACCAGGAGATCATTATATACTTCAACAACAATACTGTATGAGGATGTATTCTGATGGAAGTGGATCTCTTCGACAAAGAGAAAATCTAACTCAGTTTCAACTGATCAATGATGGACAGAAGCAGCTACACCCAAAGAAAGAACACTGGGAAATGAGTATAAATGCTTGCACTGTTGTTTTTCTTCCCGGGTTATTTTTACCTTCAGAATACAATTCTTCCTGTGCAACAAAAGAACTGTTTGGTTCTGCACACATATATTGTATCTAGGAAATACTGTGACATATTTAACATGTATAAGACTGCTTGTCATTTGGGGGAGGAGATGAAGAAAGGGAGGGGAACAGTCGAAACAAAAGTGAGTGCAAGGGATAATGTTGTAAAAAAAATTACCCAGGCATATGTTCTGTCAGTAAAAAGTTATAATTTTTTTTTAAAAAAAGAGGATTTGATATAAAGCCGTGAATTTTCATTTAACACTGTTGATTAAAAAAAAAATGCACGCCTTGTAATAAAAACTATACATTATTTTCAACTCTAAAAAAAAAAAAAAAGAGCTAGCACAGAAAAAATAGAAAGCACCACAGAACAATGGGAGATACTTGTGATTGGTTGGCAGGAGATAGATGATGTGCCAAGAAAGTAGACTGAGACATAGTCAAAAATGTGGAAAAGGAATCAAGAAAAAACAGTGTCACAAAAGACAAATTGGGAGAGAATGTTTAGGGAAAAAAATCTAGTAGAATGAGAACAAAAGATTAATCACTGATAACTTTGGAGAAAGCAGTTTCAGTGCAATGATAGAAATTAGAAGCCAGGTTACAAGGAAGTGAGAAGTTAGTGGGAAATAAGGAAATGGAGGAAACACTTTCTAGTAGTCTGGCTGTCAAAGGAGAAGAGAACTAAGAAAATAAATTCAGGGTTAGTTACAGTCAAATGAAGAATTTATGAATGGGGAGGCACAAGTCATTTTTGTAGGTATATCAAAAGAAGTCAGTGACTGAGAAATTGAAGATGATAAAAAGAATGATTGATAAAGCAAGAATGACTGATGAAGAATGAATGATGGATAAACAGGATGGAGTGAAATCAAGGGCATTAGAAGAGGGGTTGATCTTGTCAAGGAGATTAGAATAAAAAAAGAACGAATAATGAATGATACAGAAGTTTTATATGTGGAGGAGGGGACAATCAACCTATCAGTCAACAAGTATTTATTTGAATAAGTGAGTACAGAGTGGAAGGCCTCTATTTTCTCAGTAAAATGGAGGTGAGGGCCTCTTCTCAAAGGCTTCAGGGAGGGAGTTGTCTAGAATGTGAAGGAGAGGTGAGGTTGGGATTATCTATAGTGGGGGGTCACAAAGATTTAACATAAGGATGGCTTTGCAGAAGTGGGGCCGCCTTTGTAGGAGAGATCATGAAGGACTCATCTTCACCTCTTGCTAGACCATGCCCTCCAACTGACAGTATAAAAGACTTGGCTGTGATTACAGCTTGAAGCCAATGAGGCTAAGGCTATGGGCCGGATCACAGTGTGAGCCTATTATTTTCAAATAGAAAAAACTCTGGCCAAATGTGTGCCATTGGTCACAGTAAGTTTCTGTCAGGAGAGTGAAAAATCATCTCCACAATTATAAAAATAATTCCTCCAGCTGGTGGGTCAAAAGGGTCATCTTTGTATAAGAAGTGAATTATCTAAGTTGTCATATTAGGAAAAAACATTATTTCATTTTATATTCTTTGGGATCCAGACAGAAACGACCTTCTTTTGTTACTCAGACACAACAGTCCATCTGCTTTCTCACATTCTCACCTTCTCCTCCTGATGGCCAGCATTTATATATGGCATCAAGGTTTGCAAGTGTTTTACATATGCTCTCTCCTTTAGTCCTTACAATAACCTTAACTTAAATAAATTTAAAACTCGATTTTTTAAAAAAATAACTGAGACTACAAGATTGAGTGATTTGCCAGGAGTACACAGTAAGTATCTGAGGCAGAATTCCAACTCTGGTCTTCAAGACTCCAAACATATTCTCTCAACTGGGCCAAAGCTCCATTTAGGCTTGTTCATTCTTTCTGAGGTCTTTCCCAATGCCTCCCTCTTTCCATCTCCACAACTACTAGTGCCTCTTCCCCTCCCCCAGATCACTCTGTTTTTATTTTTTATGTAGATCTATATATACATGTGCTTCCTTCCAAAGCTCCTTGAGAGCAGGTATTGTTATGCTTTTGTCTTTGTTCTCCCAACTTCTGGCACAATGCCCTTATGTCACAGAGATATAATAATTACATTAATGAAGCACTGCAAGAATAACTTAAACACTTAAAAAATTTTCACAATTGGCAAAGGACTATAGCTCCATATAACACTGTAAAACAGGCAGTAGTACCAATATTTAACTTTCAGAGGCGACTAAAGCAAGCTTGGCTAGGAGAAGATGGTCCCATCCTCCCCTTCCACAAGAGTCTACAGAAAAGCCAAGTTACTAGAGAAAAGGAAAATTACCTTTTTCAGGGCTTTTACTCCTGAAGCTTTGTGTTCTAGGCCCATATACAGTCTTCCTAGCTTGAGCCACATGGAGGCCACATTTAGGGAATACAGTGGATAATGTTTGCTAAAAGACAACAAAGAAAGGAGAAACCATCTTATTATCAGATCTTCTACTCTGGCATTCAGGTATCCAACCTGGGGAAAGAAGAAGCTTGAATACACGCCTTTAATTCAATGTGTCTGCAGTGCGTTAAACCCCATTCCGTGGCTCAAGGCTTCTAGACCCAATCAACAATCTCAGAAATGTTTACCAGTACATACCAGGGAGCCCAGTTGGAAAAGTCTGGAGGAATCAGCACAACTTGGACCAATAAGTACTCGCCACTTCAGAATGCCCTTTATGTGCATTGTATTGAATGTATTTCAAGGGTTGTATGCAAAATAATTTAAAATGCACTGGGAAAGGATGCTCTCTGGAACAATCTTGTGGCAAACCTATTTTTAAAACAATGTTCCCTTTATCCAGTATGGATATTCATATGTTGCTATTAATATTTTGAGCCATCTTAAGATCAAGCATAGCTTCATTAGAGAATCCACTCAAAGAAAATGACTTCCTGAAGGTGGCTCAAGGATACCATTTTTATATATTAAGAACAGCATATTATCACCGTAAACTTAGGTTTACTTAGTTCTTCCAGCTGCATGACAAAGGGGAGGAAGCAATGCTATTTAAATTTTATAAAGCCAAAGACCAAACTTCCCACTTCTTTGCCATCCTCTTCTGACCCCAGTAGAGAATATACTGTATATATCACACATACCTTAGTAGATATTTAGTGGAATTTATTGAGCAATGTCTGAATTAGTGGGACGTGCCCCTATACTGGGCAGTTGTGCAAACCCTTTCCCTGGAGAACTCGGGTCTCCCTACACTGGCAGCATCACCCAAATGGGGGGTTCTCCTTTGCTCTTTGGACAGGTGGGTGAGAGAAGCTGGAACTCTGGAGAAGGCTGAGGGAGATGATGTAGCGGTTCAGTGGTCTGCCCCGCAGAGGCTCCTCGGGAGGTGGGGACTAAAGGGGACACTGAGTGACTCCGGGAACCAGCAGAGAACTACGAGCTGGACTTCCCTTCCAACAAAAAGAGTGGCCGGATATTTCTGAGCTAAGTGTGGGAAAGTTTTGAGGAAGCTCTGAGCTTGCACATTCCTGGCCTCTCCCATTCCGGGGTGCTGGGAGGGGGGTGGGGGGTGGTGAGGAATTTATCTAGAATTTAAATGGCAAACTCAGTATCTGGACAGTTTTCAAGAACTTACTTTCCCCTCTTGCTCCCTCTGCCGGCCAGTCAAAGCAGAGCTATCTAAGGACTGAGCCTTCAGGGTAAAGGCAATAAACTCCCTGAAGAGAGAGTGAAATCTAACTCTTAAGTCTGAGGGCTTGAAGGGTCCCTGAGGATTTATCTTATCCATCCTATTTGTATTAGTTTTCTGTTCCAAACCAGAGAAGCTCTTTCCTGCTTTCAGAAATTTTTTTTTGGGGAAAAAGTGCTTTGGTCTTCCTCAGCCACACATCCCGGAGTGTAAGCGCTCTGTCAGGATACTGTTCTGGGTCTAAGCTTAGGATGGTATCCAGCAGGTCCAAGTCCAACTCCTCCTACGCTATCCTTGGCAGAGATGGGGAACAGGAATGGATGAGTCACTGCTCTCTGGAAAAGGGTCCACCTTCAGGAGTGACCCCACAGCAAGTCACCTCCCAGGAGAACGGGCAAAAATACCCGAAAAAGAACAAAAGAGTTTTAGTGGCAAGAGAACGGATAGGGAAAATATGCAGGAAAGCATAATTCTGCACCTCATTATGATTAACAATGGGCCTTCACCCAGAGGAGAGGCACTCATATCACCATGGACAGAGAGCCAGCCCTGAAACAAGGAAGACCTGGGTTGAACTCCACCCCTGATACATGCTGGCTGGAGAGGCAAGTTGCCACTTTTTAAGTGAAAATTCTTCAAGATGATAACCCTGCAGAGAAGGGACGTGCATTGGTAGAAAAGTTTTCTCACCTGGAAATTCCCTATACGAATGAAACCACCTCCAGGCCCTAACTCTGTGTCTCCTCCAGATTATCCTGGGAGGTAGGAGACATTCATCTTATAATGAAGATAATGGTGTTTTAGGTAGATCACAGCTCTTGCCTAAGGTCTCACACATAAAGTATGTACTCGAAGTGGGCTGGGCTTTGGGCCTGAGACCTTTCCCACTATATAAAAGAATAATTCTTTAGTCTGATCTACTGCTAGTCCCATGGGGCAAGTGTGTAAAATAGTTCTTAGTTCTGGGAGAATGGGAAAGTTGACGAGTCATTTGAATTCCATGGCTAGGGCTTATACATGGTTAAGACTCATGGAAGGATGGTTTAATCCTTACCAATATGGGTATCACCATGGCTAGTGAGGGTGGGGAACTGCATAAGTGATAACTATCCCAATGCCTGGCTGCCTCTGAAAGCAGGGCCCTAAAGAGACAGAACAGCTTCCAAATAATGAACACAGACTTGCAAGTCTAAGAGGTGCAGAGAACCAAAGGCTGCCCCCGCTAAACCACATTCCAGGAAGAACCATCAATCAGCTTGGATTCTGATCATAGAAAGAAAAAAATTCTTAAATAACAATTCCATTTATCCCCAAGTCACCTGTAGGGCTTAATTATTTTCTGTCCATAGCGCAAGGCACCTTCCCAGTCCTGCATGTATAAGCATACGCCCATAGCTTGGTACATCATGTGTAACATGTACACATTGCTGTCTTCAAACAAGGAGCCCATCTTCTCCTGGCTGAGTTCACAGATCTCCAACAGCTCGCTAGGGGTTGCATTGGAATCAAGAAAAAATGTGCAATATGGCTGGCTACCCAAAATTATGTACATGGACAATGCTACCCTGGGTCACAAGGTTTGGTAAAGTGTTTGAAGGACACCCAAATTCTATATTCAAAGCATCCCAGAAAGGGAGCAATCTACATTGTTCTTAAATGTTTCTTGAAAATGAAATAATTCTAATAAAATTATTTATTTTCTTTGATTAAAAAAATAAAAAAACTGAGGGCCCCATATTACACTGGAAGCTAAAGAGCTTTGGCCATATGAAAACTGAAGGTCTAAATTAAAGGATAATTTGAATCATATCTTAGAGGTGAAAGGGAAATTAGAAGTTGATAAGCTCATAGGTATACAGCTAAAAAGGACTTACAAATGAGGACACTAAGGGACAAAAGAGATAGATGATTTCCCCAAAGTCATGGAGGTAAAAGGAGCAAAGTCAAAAATTGGAAATCAGATTCTGACATTCCATGTTCAGTCATTTTTTTCTTCTTTTTCTTTTTAAAAATTCTTATTCTGAACTGAAACATCACATAAAATGAGTGTTTCCACTTAGAAATTAGAACAGAAAAAAAGATTGTATATAAAACTGAATAACAACTAAAGCTTGTTTTTTCTTTAGCATATAACAAATTCAACATATAACTTTCAAAGCTGTCCTCATCTGTATTTCTTTTTGGTCTTTTTTTCTGTTTTATTTTGTGCATTAAAAAATAAAATCCTTAACATTTTCAGGGATACTTTCAATGTATATGCTGTCATCTCCAACTCAAGGAAAGAATTCCTCCTGAAAAACTTCTACCAGGTGATCATTCAGCCTCTCCTCAAATAATTCCAGTAATGGTGGCCTAGTCTTAAAAGAGCCCATTCTATTTTAAATAAATCTAATTGTCAAGAAATTGTGCTATATACTGAACCAAAATTTGTCTCCCCTGTATTTCTACCTACAAATCTTGGTTCTTCTCTCTGTAGTTACATAAAGTATATTAAGTCCTTTTCTCACAAAGCAACCCCTAGGACAGATTGCTATTATATGAAATTATATTATTATTCAAGCCATGTAGCTGTGAAAACATTCTGGGCAGAGTTTTGGTAAATGGGGAAATTTTAGAGACTCTTGGGCAAGCTTTCAAGTTTTGAATATCAGCCACAGGAAAAGCTGGTTCACTTAAATGCAACAACTGTAGGAAATAACGGTGCAGATAATGCAAAAACCAAGGATAACTCCCTCCTTTCTATTTCCTTTCCCCACCTCAAGGCCTCTAACACTTAGATTTGCGTGTAAAAAAGCAGCCAGGGACACTTTTGGACAGACATGCATTCAGCCACATAAATTCTTTGGTACCCCAGTCCTATCTTTCCCATTGTTCATCTACTTTATCTACAGATTGCTTTATTTATAGTAAGTATATAATGCCTGCTTTTTCATTATCTAATTAATTACTTAATTCATATGGATAACAAGATTGACTGCACAATTACTGAGTGTCTACTAAGAGACTTGATACTACAGGGCTCTATATAGGTGTCTTTAAGGAACTAAGGCAAACTTCAAAGAACTTTTTCAGACCCTCTTCAAAGAAGCAAAGTATCCCACCTGGAAGCTGAATTCAGTCTAAACTAATCAAGTAAGAAATGGGGGAAGTTGTTTTCTACACTTGACAAAGTATAAAATCTACCCATTAAAGAAGCTCTCTTTGTTTAAGATTCAAACTCCATGCCCCCCATCTTTCCCTCCTCATCTCTTATAAGGAAACTGAGAAAAGGATATATTTATAATGCTTGGCCCGCCTAAATTCCTCAATGACATTCCGTGCATATTTCACCATGTCGCGGATGCTTTCGGCCTTTGGGGGCTCGCTCAGTTTTCGTATTTCCACCTTGGCTTTATCCTGCAAAAAATATATATGAATATTATAAAGGGAACCATAACAGTGGAGAAATCTTTCAAGCACATCCCTGTAGATCAACTTGCAAATTATTAGATGCCCACAGGCACTTGTGGAAAAAGGGAATGGGGGGCTGTAGAAAGGATGCTGGATGAGATGTTGGAAGGCCTGAATTTGAATCCCAGCAGAGCCATGGCCAAATTTCTTTATTTCTTTCAGTTCTCTTTATCTATAACATGGGGGCTGATCATATAAGGTGTTTGTTTGTTTTTTTAAAAATAAACTGGATTCCTGCTGACTGGAAGAATGAACACTCATGTGAACTGATGCATAATAAAGTAAGGAGAACTAGGAGAATAACTTCCACAATAACCACAATAATATAAAAGAGAACAATACCGACCGGAAGACAGCAGAACTCTGATCCAATAAGACTAAATGTAACTTGGCAAACAGCTAAAATAAGGTAAGTAAGGCAATTGTATTTTCTTATTTGTATTTTCTTCATTATGGGAGAGAAAATCATTGCAGAAAACTGGGAAGTATTAAGCAATGTAAAAGAAAAAAGGCATGAATAAAAACACTTTTAAAATTTCTAAATTTTATAAATTTATAGAAATTGATTTATAGTAAGGCACTTTCTAACTTGAGTACTCTGTGCTTTAATGATTCTGAATCAGTGTGGGATGAAAATTAGTCAGCAGACCTGAAAGAAATTTAATATTTTTATAATTTTTTTAAAATTGGATTTCATGAGAAACTCTGACTAGAGCTTGTTTCTCAGCATGCATTTGTGGCCACATGGAGAAGAAAACAGGGCAGGGTTGCTGTGGTAGTGCTATAGTAAACTCGATCTTTTTGGCCTCAGCCTAAAAACTTCTCTAAATTGGTTTGTGAAGTTGCTGGAATTCTTTCTTTCTGGTTTTGCTTCCCTCCCTGTCTCCCATTTTTTCCTTACCACTTCCAAAGGTATATTCCATTTTAAAAGATGGCAATTTGGAAATTCCTTTCCATGCCCAAATATTCACGAAAGCCTCTTCTTGCACCTAGTACTGAGTTGCCAGAAATAGGTTTCACATAGAAGGAAAACAGACCAGTAACGGAGGTTTCTAAGAATATCTTGGCAAAGTTGGTGCCATCTGTAAAACGAGGAAGTTCAAATTGATGTCCACTAGGCCCTGCCTGGCTCTCAGACTGGCTGAAATATCATATGTCAGAAAAGCTACTCTGGATCAGCTCACTGATCCCTCTATTAATTTTAGTCTTTCGTGTGTGTGTGTGTGTGTGTGTGTATACGCATAAGTATACACACACACACCAGAAACAAAATTAAAGGGTTAATTGGTTTTTCATAAAGAAAAATGCTCTCCTTAACAAACTTCTCATACTTTGGTGGGGCATTTATGCTAGGATAGGACTTTGTGTCCTATAAAAGGCTAGCACTTAAGGGATCTTTAGAGTTCATCTTTATCTTAGAGATGAACAAACAGACCTAAGAGTACTTTCAGGGACTTGTCCAAGATCACAAAGTTTTCTGGAGGCAGGAAGAAGGGACTAGCACCCACACCTTTGAGGAGCATGACCTACACCTCCTAGGAGCATGTGCTTTCCCTCTACAGGCTGCCATGATAAAAGACTTTTAAGATGTCATCATCTGAAAAGGGAGAAGGGAATAAGCATTTACATAGCACCTAGTATGTGCCAGGCACTGTGCTCAGTGCTGCTTACAAATATTATCTCATTTATTCTCACAACTACTCTGGGAGGTACAGGCTATTATATTATACCCACTTACAAATGAAGGCAGACAGGTTATATGTCATGCCCAGAATGGCACAGTTGCTAAGTGTCTGAACTCAAGTCTTTGTGTCTTATGGTCCACCACTGTATGCACTGTGATGACAGCTACCTCTAAAAGCTTTCTCCTGAAAAGGGACAGGAAGGAACACTTTTTCCTGAGGTGAACAAATTTCCTGAGATGTGGGGAGTCCAATGTCAGTTTGGAAGGAGGAGGCAGATGTTCCTTCTGGAAATGAATCTTGAGAAATCTAGGGATGTCAGGGTGACCAGGCTTGTCCATGCTACAGAAGCCTTACCTTTGCTTTGGTAGTACATTCCCTACACTCGCATGTAAAGAAATAGGAGTCTTTTAACCGGTCATTCCGATCCTCTGTAGGATACAGCAGGTCAATATAGCTAGTAAAAACCTAAGGAGCAAAAAAAAAAAAAAAAAAAAAGAAAGAAAGATTATAGTGTAGAGAGGGACATGGTATATAATTCTTATCACAAAAGTAGTGTGGTAGAGCTCTTTGGGTTCAAATTCTCCCAGATACCAATTCTGTGGACCTGGTTTTTTTATTTGTAAAATGAGGAGTTTGATTTCAATTAGAGCCCCAGTTCTTTTCACTCTAAATCTATAATACCGTTCTCTAAGATATTAATATTTGAAATTATTTCATAAATAATCTTAAATTAATGATTTCCTGAATGAACTTTAAGTTGTAGTATAGTACAAAGAGGGGAAAAAAACAGCCCAAGAAAGGCACAAAAGTTGAATAACTGGAGCTTACCATTCTTTTATATTAACTTCTCGTGTTGGGAAAATCCCTTCCTACCAGTCTAAAATGTCTTAATTCTGAAGAGGTTATTGGTTCTCTTTGGGTGAACCTTAACTAGCCACCTAAAAGAGGTTCCCCCCAAGCGACCCTTGCCCGTGCCCTGGCTTTAGAGGGCTGACCGTAGCTTTCACCCAGCAGGGCCCCATTCATGACTCCTGTAGAGAAGAAAGGACTCTTGTTTGGCCATGGTATGCTATCCTTGGTATTCGCTGCCTACAGTTTGTAGTTTTTTATACTTTTATGGCATCAAGTTGGATTTCTTGAATGCTTTCAGTGTGGCCGCCCCTGTGTGGTGAGACATTTCCCCTTCCTCTAAGTCACACTGCACTGGAGAAAGAACCTTCAAGTGTAGCTTTTGTTGCCGAGAGTTCTGCGTCCCTGCCGAGGGCAGCCCCCAGAGCGGGAGGCCTGGGAGACGCAGAACTCCCGCCCCACACAGCGGGCTGCTTCCGCTTCTGCCAGCTGGGCCCAGGAATTCGGGAAACTCTTACCTGCAGTGCCCCTCAGGCTGCTCCTGAGTTTTCTAACGTGCTCCTGTCACTAAGCCTCTGAGCATATGGAAGGGGCCAACATTTAAATATCCATTATCTATTCACTGGGACCGGCGTTTGCTGATCATCCCACATAATCAGGCAAATGTCTGACTGAACAGATGGACCTCAAATAGCCTTTTAAGTGCCAACAACCTTGGGCTCCAATACACACATTTGAGAAGAAAACTTGGAGGGGGCCCCCGGGCTTGATTCTAGCACCCCAAACTCAGGAGCCCACGGAAGCAAAACATCAGGTTCAGTCCACACTATTCCTCGCACCCCTTTTCTTTGCAGGGCTGGAAGCAAGAGAAAAAGTGCCTTTCTACTTTCTTAGGGACATCACTACACAATTTTTCAAAAATTCAAGGAGTAAGGGGAGAGGGAGAGAAAAGGGCCGCAGAATAAGCCTTCCCCACAATCTTCCTCCATAAACGCCCCCATCACCTTTTCATCTTGCGAGGGCTGATGGACAAGCCTGTGCAATACTCGCACTAGCCAGAAGATGGCGACAGAGTCCAGCAGACGGTCCCTGCCCATCTCAGCTGGTCATTGCCACAAATTGCTCATCTCTTCAGTCTGTCCCCAAATGAGCATTTCTGTCTTAAATGACTTAATTATTCTGACTAATTGGGATTTTTTTTAAACAAAGAGACACTAGGGTAGATTTTATGAGACGGATATTCAGGAACCTAACAGTTCTGCCAAGGATGGAGCACATTTCTCCCATTTGTAAGAAGGCACAAAGCTCTTTTTAGGCAATGGCTTGTTTTTTTCAGAACAATCTGTATTTCAAGACTCTGATGTAAAATACTCAGATTGAGATTTACGTTAGAAATTACCAAACTGATATTTGACTTAAACTAGAGAATGATAATAATCGATGTTCCTGCCGGTAACTGGAATGTAACTGTGATCTACTTTTAAGCCAGATCCTACCAGACAATTTAAAGGATTAAATTGTGAAGTACCACAATGCAGACACTTTGCAAGTCACAATTTCACACACATTAAAGGAAATATAATCCTACATCAGGCACTGAAAGCAGAATACTGCCTGGCAAATGTGAAAATAAAGTGAAAATAGCCAAGCCAGAAGAATTGGGGGGAAACCAACAAAGTAACAGAAAGATAAGTGAGTGAGTAGAAATGGACCAAAAATCCCAACTAAGGGCTTTGAAAGAGGAACTGAAAAAGTTTTGATACTTTATTTCCTGAAATTATTTTAAATAAATTTAAATAAAATTGCTCTTAACCAAGTTTAGTTGTTTCCATATAACTATATATATATATTTCTTGAAAGCATTCAAGAAATCCAACTTGATGCCATAAAAGTATATATATACATATAGCCATATAACTTTGGCAACATCTAATCAATACCATGTGATGACAGTATAGAAAACATAAGAGAGAATAATGAAAGACATCCATTCACCAAGAGAGTAGCACCTCTAACTCAGGACAACCCAAAAGAATGTAAGCTTTTATCGCAGAAACGGATTCATTTTTTCCCATTTCCTCTCTATCTTTGTCTGGCACACAGTCAGTGCTTAATAAATGCTTACTGATTAAGTGATCAATTCACTCATGCAATTCTTTGAGTGAAGTTAGCCTCTTTTCTATCTATCTAAACTGCTCTTTCTGTTCGTTCCTTACAAGAGCCGGATATTTGACCATCCATCTTAATTGAGTGTTTGAAGGAAAAAAAACAAGCACCACAATCTTTGAAGCAGCAACATAATTTCTGTTGACTGCCAAGAGCAAGTTAGTGGAGAATGTGAGTTATAGCATATTACCAATGATAATTTTCACCTAAGAATTGAATAAGGAATTTCAGCCAGGATATGTGTGATTTGAAAAGGAGGCAGGCTGTAAAGGAAGGAATAACAAAAGAATGGTGTGAATGCTGCCCATACGATGACCTATGGGGAAGCATAGAAGGAAGTTCTACTAAAAAAATTTACAAAAAGACATGGGGAAGAATCACACAGGATGAAAAGACATGAAGGTTTGGGGTCTGTACAGAACACAGATCCACTGAAGATGACAAAAATAAACAATAAAAGCAACCCTTGAATATAGAAGGATATGAAAAAGCTGTGGCAAAAATTATTAACGTAACAACAATTCAAGTTAAGATAGACCCTAATTCAAAGACTACCAAATTGCAGTAACAAAAAGAAACGAGTACTAAGCTATAAACCTGGATAATCCACAAAACAGATAAGTTGTCCCATGAAGAAACTGAGAAAAGACTATAAAGTTGAATGGATGAAATTCGTGGCCATTATTTTCAGTTCTATTCACTTCACTCTTCCTGCTGACTTTGCACTGATTTCCCCCCACAGGTTAACTTACAAGAAAGGCTGGCTGACATTCATACTACAGTTCATGCTGGTTTATGCTCACACTTACCTCATCTCCAGGATTTATTTCCTGCACAGCTCTCACTTCGGCCAGGGTCCCCTTATAGGTGACAATCACGTTGGGACAACAACTGTGGTTCATCAGTGCAACGCTATTGTCAATGGAAAAAAAACAAACTATTTATCTCAAGGTGATTGGCAGGAAATTAAGCACCACTCAGCTGGAGAGAAACTTTTAAAGAAAGACTGTCACTTCATAATACTAATCTTTTAAGCTAGTAATTAACAATTTCACTCACTTTAAAGGAAGTATAATCCTATCTAGGGATTATAACCTTTAGTGGCACTGAACAGCATAGCTGCCTGGTAAATATGAAAATAAAGGGAAAATGGCCAAGCCAGAAGAATTGAGAAGAAACCAACAAAGTAACATAAGGTTAAGTGAGTAGAAATGGACTAAGAATTCCAACTAGGGATTTTGAAAGAGGAAATGAAAAAGTTTTGATACTTTATTTCTTGAAATTATTTTAAATAAAATTATTCTGAACCAAGTTTAGTTGTTTCTATTGGTGTTTAAATAATAATTTTTAATAAAATTAAATTTAAATGTGTGTCCTCTCAAGATGTAAATTTCCCTCTCATTAAGATGCATGGTTTCAAGAGCATCATATATCTAAACATCTTCCATAAACTAAAATAAGCAAAGGCCACTTATCAATCATTTTCCAAATCACTTTTTTATATTAAGGTACCATTTCCAAAGCCAGCTCTCTTCAGATTCTGAAAAAAAATCCTCATTCTCTGCAATGTCTGGTTTCCTACATGGCACTCTGCTTAGGATTTCTTGGCTGATCTTGACTGAGCAAATTCATTTGTGCTCTCTGCACCTCAATTTCCTCATCTGGAAAATTGGGACAGGACTGCCCCTGCTGTTCTCATTCTACTTCTCAGGACTGGTGGGAAGGATAGACAGTTCATGTATGTGAGGGGCTTTGAGCTTCTTCTGATTGTATCAAGGTCAAAGTTCTAAGAACAAAAATGTCTAAACTACAGGGGAAAAAATGCTTGATCTCTGAAAATGCTACCTTTGAAATCCCAAGGCCGACACGAATTTCAACCCAGAGGACTTTTTTCCCCCCAATTAAAACTGTCTGAAAACTGGGGCTCATCCTCACACAAGCTCTCACATCTATAAATGTTATTGTTACAGTGTCTGATATTATAAATTCCTTACCTTTGATTACTAAAAGGAAAAAAAAAAAAAACCTTTCTTCCATTCACACCAAGAATACAAAATGACAGCACTGACTCAGTAGGTCAGTTTGTTCCTTGAGGTCTAAGGGAGAGCTAGCAATGGCTACTCCTGGGTACAGAGGAGAGACCAACTACTTTCTTCTTGCTTTCCTAAACTCAATGCTATCAGAGGCTTGGGGAAAGGATGAAACTGGCTATGTGGCATTCTATTTTAATTCAGCTTTATTGGAATGTGATGAGGAGGGATTCGGTGCACCCTCCTCCTACTCCAAACTGAAGACCAAGAAAGAGACCAGTGGCTTGACAACATACATGAAAGAAAATCAGACTCTTAAATATAAAAAACCCTCAAATCTAAGAGATTTTTCAATTTCATTAATAAAGTCAAAATATACCAACATAATGGCTCTCTTCCAGGAAATATAGCATCTGTGTTTTTTTTTTTTTTTTTTTTTTGGGGGGGGGGAGGGAGACTGGAAATGTGATTTTATTAATTTAGGGAACTCCTTTGAGACACTTCTTCTAATAATACTGAATGATACTTGCAGTGTTAGACACTTGATGGACACCCCAAGAAGCCTGAAGGTATCAGAGTTGGGCTATCTATCTATCTATGCTCTGTCTCATTACAGTGCCTCATGCCGAGTTCATTACAAAACAAATGAAAAATATTTTTTTAGGCACCCACAACTTCAAAAACAGAAACTTTTTTTAATTAAAATGATCAACTATGATAGACTTAGCTCTTCTCAGCAATTCAGTAATCCAAGGCAATTCCAGTAAACTTTGGATAGAAAATGTTATCTGCATCTAGAGAAAACAACTATGGAGACTGAATGCGGATCAAAGCATGCTGTTTTTGTTTTTTATTTTCTTTTGTTTTTTTTTCTTTCTTGTAATTTTTCCTTTTTGTTCTTATTTTTCTTTCTCAATACATGGAAATATGTTAAAAAATGAATGCACATGTTTAGCCTAAATTTTTTTTAAACTTCCAACTCTCCCCTCCCCAATCAAAGAAATAAAAAAATTCAAAAATAAAAAGAATCTGAAACTGTTTGTTTTTATGGTGGCATAATTTTTTTTTTTTATTAGCTATTGAAAAGTACTGAAAAAACTCCCTTGTTCAAAATGTTTTCCTATTGTGTCTTCGGTCAAATCCTCTCTTCAATATTTGAAGTCCTTTCTAATCCAGCTCCAGTTTTTCTTTCTAGGATTCTAAAATAACTTGAGAGACAGAATGATACTGAAGGCAGGGCACTGGATTTGAGACCAGAAAAACTTGGGTTCAAATCCCATAAAAACTAGCTGTGGTGACCACAGGGAAGTAATTTGATCTTTCTGTGCTTCAGTTTCCTCTCAGTAACATGAAAGAGTTGAGATTCATTGATTTCTAAGGTTGTTGCTAACTCTGAATCTGAATGCCAGTTGAATGAATCTAAATTCATCAGAGCCTCTCTGCACCTCAATTTCCTCATCTGGAAAATTGGATTCTACTCCCAAGATTCTAAGTATCCATCTAACTCATATTTTGGCCAAACCGGCCAATTCCTTGTTCCTTCTAGGTAACATTTAACTCTCATTTCCTTCCACTGTGCAGACTGGGAGTGGACTTTTGCACTGCCCTCTATTAGAATCCTTGCTCACTTCAAAGTTTAGATCACTCACATCAAATGTTATATTCCGTGAGATATCGTTAGGTATTCACATGAGACCTTTCATGATCCTTCTGGCTGTTGATTCCTTCTCTCTCCCAGATAAATTTTGGATTTACTTTTAATTAACCAATCAATCATCAATCTTTCATTTATTAAGTTCCTATAACATTTCAGGTATTATACAAAGTGCTAGGGAAACAAACCAGCTCTTGTCACTAAGGTGTTTACATTCAATATGGGAAGATGATATTTATAAATATAAATATATACAAAATAAATCCTTGATAGATTATGTATATGTAACTATGCATGTATATATATAAAATATAAACATACACAAAATATGCATATGTGTGTATGTAAATGTATGTATAATAGTATTTCTTTATATCTATATATATATGTGTCCTCCCCCACACCACTCCCTACATAAGACAGTTGAGGGCCAGATCTTTTTTGGTTTTGCCTTTGAATTACTAATAACCAGTCACAATGGTAGGCATTTAATACATGGATGCTGAATGATACTTTGGTTCCTAAGATACTGGTTTCAAAAGAATTCACTTCAGAGATAGATTTGTTTTCATTGAGATCTCTATAGGGAAACTCTCCAATGTTCTCCTTTCTCCCTTAGGAAAAATGTCATGAAGTCACTTCAGTGTGGCTATCAGAATTCAGACAGTGGCGAGGGACTCCATGTGGTCTTCCAGTGCTATTATTAATAAATAAACCTTCTAGTTATTCTAGAGGAAGGCACAGTCATTGCTGTTCATCCAACACAAAGCAACTTAGTAATTCGTTGGTGACTTCTTGTCCCCTGGGTTAAGCAGCAAATTGGGAAAGTCACAAAAATTCAAAAAAACAAACAGCATAGGAGATGAGAGACTGAACTATGACCAAAGGCAGGGATACTGTAAGGGTCTTGCCTGCATGTGTCCATTCAAACATGCAGCACCTCATTTCTTTTGTAGGTAAACCTTATTGAATTCATATGACATTAACTTGTATTTTGATTTAATTTGGATACAGGCTATGTTCACTGTTCCTTTGTACTACCTCTAAAAAAGGTCATTTGTGTTTGGGCAAACATGAATATGGGGAGGAACATATAAACTATATATGAAAACAAATTGGTTAAACATTTTTAAAGCATTCATTTTCATTAAATGATAAACCTGCTAGTATCAAAACAAAACCATGTCTAATAATATCCAATGATCAAATGAAATACCATATGTAAAGCATTTTGTAAAACCTTAACACACTCTATAAATGCTAGTTATATAGCTGTATGTACATTGTTCTTTAAGAATAACATTTGTAAAGTGCTTAGTATAATTGCTGACACATAGTAGGTACTTAATAAAACACCTACTGCTTTCCCATTTTTTCTCCTCAGAAATATTTTGTTAACCTCATTTGAAACAGTCTCTCTTCAAAAGTGGGGGATGGGTTACGAGAAACTATATTTCTTTAATAAGTTTCTCTAATTCACTACTTCAGCTGGGCCTCCCCCCCAATTCAGTCTGAATTAGTGAGGTTTTTCTGTATTCATGCTGTGCTTTCCCCATATTCACAATGATCAAAAGTTGAGATGAGGTGAGAGCCAATATTTCTTCTAAGCAAAGCTATGGAAATACCTTAGTTGGCAATTAATCGTTAAAACTGAAGATTACCTGAACTGAAGATTATGTAGAAAGCAAATTTCTCAGCAGGGTATGGGACTATTGCTCCTATGAACACTATAAAGTGTTCTTTAATAACAGTTCTCTGCCTGGCAGGACTTAACAAGCAACTGCTCTGATAACTACTACCTTCAAATCCTTAAGTGCAGGGGAAATATTTTGAAACCTGGCAGAATTTAAAAGCTGTCTTAATTTACTTGGAGTTTTATGTCTGCCACATGCAGACATTAGGTAGATTATTTAAAAATCAAAAAATTCAAATTCATGTTAAGCTCGAGAAAAGGAAAGAAAAGAAGGCAAACCCAGCCTACTCTGGAAATATTGCTGATCCCAGATGTGAAAGTTCTTCATCTTCAATTGTAAAGCCATTGCAATTAACCTATAAAAAAGAAAAAGGGAGAAAGAAGCAAATGAACAAAATAAGAGGCAAGAATTCCTTGGGGGTATAAACCACTGCCTTTCTTTTTGACCTCTGTCTGTCACTAGAAAGACAATCTAATAAGCATCTTTCCATAACATGAATATACCTCCATTTTTTTAATATGATGGTTTTCCTATTGACCCTAGTCAACAGGATATGTGCTTAGAGTTCTTTCTCTGATAAAGTAAAGAGAAAAGGAGAAGCACTTTATACTTTTGTCTAAATTCTTTATTACACTGGAACATTTAAAAACATAAAAAAAATTGTTTAAAATCAGTGGGCCACTAGCTAGGGCTTGATAATATTTGTTCTACAGACATAGAGATCAGTGTTTTGATGGAACTTTTCGACCTTACTCAACATAGGGTATGAGATGAGAAATTTGTTCCTGAATATTGTGACTTTGCCCTGTTCCCCAATAACTGTGGCCTACCGACCTGGGTCATCTCTAGACTGGATTTTTTTTTTTTTTAAATCACAAAATTCACAACAGGATGACTTACTTCTTAAATCTCATACTACAATTCATGATGCCCATGGCTTAGCACCTTACTACTGTTAATTTCCAAAGCAGGAATAACTTGAAGAGGTTCATTTGTTCACCCACTCCCATCCTTTCCTTGGCATTTAAAGCCCTTTATGATCTGTAGGCTGATTAGACATTATTTCTCCTCTTGTACTCTACACTCCAGTCAAACTGGTTGGGTGCAGTTTCTCATAACTAATGTTCCCTCCCTCATTTGGACCTTTGCACATGGCTACCTCCCAATTCTGAATGCTCTCCCTGCTTACCCTTGCCTCTGATACCTTTCCTGGCTTAGCTCTAATGCTACTTTTCTCAAATAGTCGTTTCCTAATTTCTTAATTTATCATTATCTCTCCTCCACATCCTGCTCACCAAAACGACTTCCTTTTTGTCTCTTATATATCTGATACTTATTTATCTGTGAATATGTTGTATGTTTAAGTAGAATGTAAGTTCTCCAAGAGCTGAGACAATCTCATTTTTGTATACATATATATACACAGAGTCTCAGACAGAATAGGTATTTAATAAATGCTTGTAGATTAATTAAGCCATGTAGTCAGGTAACTATAAATATAAATAAGTTGTGGCAATCTATGGTTACCCCACGTTCTGCCACAATTGTCAAATAATTAGCTTCACTCAATCTGGGCACAAATACCTATCAGGTCTTATCTGAGTACATTTCAATTCCTTTGGTATCAGGGGGAAAAATGGAAATGACGCTAAATTGTAAAAAGAAAAACAAAATCTGCTTCACGGTAAGCCATGAGGCCTGGATGCTAGTACCCTTAGAGAATTGATTGTTTATTCAATAAGCATTATTAAAAACCTATTCTTAAGGCAGCTGGTAATATAGTGGCTAGGGGATGAGCCTGGGGTCAAGAAGAAATGAGTTCAGGGCCAGCCTCAGTCACTTATTAGCTATCTGAGTCTGGGGAAGGCACTTAATCTATTAATCTCAGTTTCCTCGTCTGTCAAAAGGAAATGGTAATAGCATCTCCCTCCTTGGATTGTTATGAAGATCAAATGAAAATAGTAATAATTATAAAGTGCTTGCCATAGCTCCTGACATATAAATGTTAGCTGTTACTATTACTATTACTTTACCAGCTTACTTTTTATCCCACAACCTGTGTCTTGCCCATGGCAAACATTCAATAACAGAAATACACTGAGGCAATTCGGTGGCACATAGACAGAGTACCAGTCTTGGAGTCAGGAAGCCCTGATTTCAAATCTGGCCTGAGATACTGACTAGCAGTGTGACTCTGTGCAAGTCACTTAACCTTTACTGCCTTAAAAAAAATTAGGAACATATCATAAAATCCTAATTTGGAAGCTGGGAAATACCTCAGAGGCCATCTGGTTCAAATATCACTTTTTAGATGAGGACATTGAGGGCCAGGCAGGTTATATATATCCAAGGAACCAAATTAGGGTGTTAATTCAGGTGCTTTGACTATAAATCTGGCACTCTTATTAAGAACATAGCCTGCTGCCCTTCAGATGAATAAATGAGTAAAGAAATGAAAGAGCTATCTGACTATCTGACATCTCACTTTACCACTTGCCAACTTCCCTGTTTGTATGAGGAAGGGTTAGATTTTGATGAACTCTGAGATCTTTCTCAGCTTTAACATTCTATAAATCTAACTCCAGCCCCTCTCCCTCTCCTTTCCCTATGACAGGAGATACAGAAGGCATTTCTTCATGGTGGCGAGTGTTTTCAAAGTTTCTTTCTGGAAGGTCGTGATAGAAGCTCCAATTCTACAGCAATTTACTTGGCAAGTTTCTCTTCCCCACTAAAATAGCCAGGCAGAAGAAGAAAAAGTAAATTTCACCTATTAAATAGGAAGCATAAGTCAAATCAAGCATACACGCCTTTGCTAAAGTTATTCTCTTAATTAGCATTTAGACTAGATGTAGGCTGTGCAACAAAAATATACTTCCCAACAATGTGTGTATTTGTGGTAACTAAAACACACCTCAGTCCCAAGGAGGGAGTGTGGACATGTTCCATTGCCAGCAGCAAGTTCATTCCAATACTCTCTCCACATACAGAAGTCATCTTCATCTTCTTGCCTTCTCACTGGCCATTTGCTATGCTAAAATGCATTAATCTTCACCATCAAAATTCTCCTCTTCCTTCAAGCTTTGGTCCAAGTGCCACCTCTTCCAAAAAGTCTTCCCCTGACCCCTCAAATTTTCTGTCTGCATTTTATTTTTGTTTCTATCTTGTCTGTTTTCTGCCTGATACAATATCAGTTATTTGAGGGGAAGTACTTTATAATTTTTTAACTGTATCCCAGTAGTTAGCAAAGTGTTTTTGTAGAGAAGCAGAAGTTTAGTTCAACAAACATTTATTCATTAGCTATCTGAGTAACTCTGGGCAAGCGACTTTCTTCTCTTTGAAAGTTTTTCTCTCTACACAACTGAGAATAGACTAGATGACTTAGAACCTTTCAGCTTTAAAGTGCTATAGTTCCTCTTGTGACCCAATTCACTCTCTCATGACCTTCAGAACGATCTGGCATAGAAATCCAAAGTGTGATACCTTGAGGGCTTTTCATTAGTACTCTAACAATATTTTATCATAGCTAGTTGTAATGTTTGGACTAGTTTTCTGGGGACGGGCCTTTGTCTCAGCAGGATAGCTGCCACAAGAATGGTCGGGAATAGAGTCCACAGTCTTTATTGTCTCCTTCACAGTCTGTGTTTGTCATAGTCTGACTCAGTCTCAGTCTGTCCCAGTCTGACTGACTGTATCCCACAGTCTGACCCAGTCTCAGTCTGACTTTGTCCTCAGTTCTCTCAGCCCTTAAATACCCAATTACAATTACCCATCATTACAGCATACTGAGTATGTGCCAACTATAGAACCATTACATCACCATGCTAAGTACTAATTGTATGTAAACTAGAGAATCATTATCTCATCAATTCCACTGAGTTGTAAGTATCCTTGTTTCAAGTATACTTCTCCAGAGTTCCGGCCTTCTACAGCTTGAGCCAATTTTCTCTTTTTTCTCTGGAAACCAAAACCTGCCCTGCATTACTATCTGTACCATCTCCATTTACATAACTCAAGACTGGTTAAATTCCTTTCACTGTTTCCTTCCGTTGTCTATAAAGGTTTAACCATTTGTTTTTGATATTCTTATTTTCCAACCCTCTTTTAGACCTACTCTTTGTTCCTTTAATTTTTAATTTTGATTATCTAGGACCTTTTTCTTAAAAACCAAGAGAAGTGGAAAATAATTTTCACAGTTTACTAATGTCAACCATCTTTACATATATATGATTTGATATTTATTTATTTAATAATAATAAAAAAAAATTAGACAATCAGGGTAGACTTAACCCTTTACTCCCATCTCTTCTTTTAAAATATCAGGTCATTCATCAAATATTTATTAGGCACCTACTATATGCTAGGTACCAGGTGAGGTAATGGGAATAAAGAAATTAAATGAACAATTACTGCCCTCAATATCAATAGGAAGAAAGGGGGAAAATGTTCCCACAAAATAAAAGTTTAAAATAGAAATTTAAAATTGTCTTTGAATTAATTCACCACCTCCACCTCTCTAAAACCCACAAGAAATGAGTTGTCACTATTGTAAAATGTCTTCTCTTTCCTCTTAGAGGATAAAAAGTCTTTGAGGATAGGTGTTGAGTCTCACTTTACAGTATAGATCACAGTGTCAAGCACCTGGCAGGTGCTTAATGCTTGTCAAACTGAATAACAACAATCAATTTTACATCAAAAGCTGTTTCTACTGTTTTACAATTTATACAATATTCCCCCCCACCTCCCAAGACATTCAACAAGGCCCAAATGATAGATTTCCATTTTTATTCTCACTAGGTTCATCAGAGGCACAGAACACTTCTATTCTTATTTCATCCATGAGGAAAACCTGCCCAGTGTCACACAGAAAGGTAGTGCCAAATTCAAGATATGTATCCAGGACACTAAGAGATTATATCCAACTCTGTCTATGCTATTCTCATGTGCAAAAACACTGTGCATGGTAGTGGAGGAA
The DNA here is from genome assembly GCF_016432865.1 of Antechinus flavipes. NCBI lineage: Eukaryota > Metazoa > Chordata > Mammalia > Dasyuromorphia > Dasyuridae > Antechinus > Antechinus flavipes. Next base: position 372,335,065 of record NC_067401.1, read on the forward strand.
GGAGCAAAGAAGTAGGTAGAGAGAGAGAGAGAGAGAGAGAGAGAGAGAGAGAGAGAGAGAGAAAAGGTATGAATGAGACTGTTGAACCTTCTTACCTGTGCAAAAAGGGTAACCAGGCTAGCATTGTCTGGGTATTCTATGTGCTTGGAATAAAAGTGATGAAGAGCAGAAATGTCACTTTGGATCAGTTCTCTCTTCTCATTGTCCAGCTTATCCAGATCTATGGATAAAGAAAAAAATCCATGTCACCTACGCAGACAGGTTGAAGACCCCTTGCAATTAAGGTGTCAACTTTCTCTTATTACTATCAACGGCAAACAGAAGACAACCCAAGAACGGATCTCAGGAAACATCACTCCTGACCAATTCTCCCTTCTTGATCAATTCTGGGTCCCCTTTGGGAAAGAAACCAATCATTTTCTAGGAAAAAAAGAGATGAAGTATTTCTACTTCCTCCCTAACCTGAAGCTATTTGTGTCCTGATATTTCAAAATGACCGTAGCAATAAGGGACATGGGTGAGGGGCAAGAAATGCTTCCAGTCAAGAAACATTTATTAATCACCTTCTATGTGCCAGGTAGTGCTGGGCATCCAAAAAAAGGTAAAAGGTAGTTCCTGCCCCTGGAGGAGCTTGCAGTCTATCGTGGGAGACAACATGCAGTCAACTATGTACTAATTCTTACAGGCAGCATAAATTGGAGAAAATCATCACAGGGAAGGCACTAGTATTAAGAGAGTTCTTCCTTATTAAGGAGGTCTCTCCAGAGACCCCTCCCCTCTCCCCAGGCTCAAACCATCAAAGGCTCTTACATGAAGAACTGGAAGTGGCCTCTTATATCCAACTTCCCCATTTTGTAGTTGAAAGGTTAAGTGATCCCAGGGTCTCAGGGCTAATAAGTATCTGCAAAGGGATTCAAATCTATGCTTTCCTTGACTGTAGGTCTAATTTCAGTCCTCTATTGCCTTTCAACAATTTGGCCAACATTAAGAAACTACACAGTTGCTCCCAGACAAAACCTTTTTTGAACAACTTAATTTTGCAAGGCTAGTACTCCAATAAAGTCCAGAAACTTATCTGCCTGCCAAAAAAGGTGAGATATGATAGAATTGGTGCTGTGTCATCAATTTTACGAGCTACCAGTTCTCCTTTTCTCCTTATTCATAATTCTGTTTGTTGTGGAGAAAGGAAATCATTAAAAACAAGCAAGCAAATAAAACATGTAGACAAAAACAAGTCCTCTTCCTTCTACTTGGCTACCATATGGTAATGGTTAGTGTGGTTTGTAAATTGGAAAACCTTAAGGTGCCAGGACTTACGTGATTCAAACTCCTTTACAGCCAACAATTTCTCTGATGATGTTCTCTCATGGTGTGTCTTCTAATTAATTGGGAAAGAAAGTATACAGGTTCAGTTTTTGCCCTAAGTGCAAGATCACAGTTATAACTTTAAAATCAACACTTAAAACTTCTGTTTTGAGAACATCATTTTATATTGTAGCAAGAGAAGTCTTATGGAATATGTGTGTGTGTGTGAGAGAAAGAGAGAGAGAGAGAGAGAGGTGTTTGTAATATAAAAATGAAATAAAAACTAACTAAATAAAACTATTTTAAAAAGAATTTTGTGCAGAAAGAAAGTTTTATCCAATGAGATCAACACTAACCCAGAATATTCTTTCTTCCTCTCTTTCTTCCTCCTTCCCTCTCTCTCCCTCTCCCTTTTTCCTTCTCCCTCTCCCTCTTCCTCTCTCTCGGCAATTGGGGTTAAGTCATTTGCCCAGGGTCACACATCCAAGAAGTGTTATATGTCTGAGACCAGATTTGAACTCAGGTCCTCCTGACTTCAGGGCTGGTGCTCTAGCCACTGTACCAACTAACTGCCCCAGAAAATACTCTTTTAAAAAGTGACCTAGTCTGGCCTAGAGGTGAGACTATGTTTCTCTCCTCTTTTGTCCCACCCCCTTGGTGCTCACCAGATTGCCGATATCAAGAGTTCTGATTGAAGAAAGGATAAAGTAGGAATACACATCACCTTACTTTCTGAAGGATAATGAAAAACCAGAGCTTAGCCTAGCACCTGGCACACAGTAAGTGTTTAATAAATGCTGCCAGATGGTGACTTGATCAGACCTTTGGCCATCCTGCCTTGAAGGACCATGCCCAGGGGTTAACTATTAAAAGATCATCAATTTAGAACTAAGGGGAACCTCAGAGGCTAAAGTCTTACTTTCTTATTAAGGAAGAGAAAGAAACTGAGGGACAGAGTCATACATACTCCAAGTCTAGTACTATATCCACTCATATCTCTTAAGACATGTCTTATTTTTCCCATTGCACTGACACAAACTTAGCCCAGTTCCAACTATCCGCTGATCAACTGCCTAAAGTAAATTTAGATTTCATAGTTTAGAAACTCCTCTTATATGCAAAGTAAAAATAGCTAATTTTAAGGTCTGCAAAGCTCTTTTATAAATAGTATATCATTTGATCCACACAATTACTCTGGGAAATGGGTGCTACTATAAGATGATATTTATGAAGGTTCTTAATATAGTATTTGGTACATAGCAGGTACAATATAATGGTTTATTCCCTTCTCCTTTGATTCTGTTATAGCCTCATTTTGCAGAAAACTGAGGCAAACTGAAGGGACATATGAATTCAAGTCTTCTTGACTTCAAGCCAGTATATTCTCTCCACTGCACCAAGTGATTGCTTAATACATCCACTGGTCCCAGTGTCTGTGCCTTCTATGGCTTTTGTCTCACCCCAGGATGCCTGCTATAGTGTCAGGTAAGACTTTCAGTATGTTGCTGGCTTTGTTCTAAACACCTGGAGAGGAATAACAATGTTAAGTGGGATAGGAGTTGGGAATCAAAAATAAAATAACATTTGCAAGAATTCAAAGATAATATCAATCTGAAGCTCCTCCTTGGCCATCCTGGCAAGTCATTCAATTCATGGTTGAAGGTGGTTCATCAGAAAGATATGGCAAATATGTAGTTTAAACATTTAGCTTCAATCCTTCTACCCCATCGCGTCCCACCTCACCTCCATTCCCCAAAGTATAACTGGAACACTGAAGGCCTGCACAGATTTTGTGATCCTTATGCTGAAGACTTCTGACAGATTTTTTTGAGCTGAGTAACTCTCATTTAAAATATATAGTATTATTATTACTATGGCAAATCTACCTGGCATAAACTCCTTACAATGGCATGGTAACTAATGGCCAAGTATTATACAATAATTTTTAATTGTAACAAACTGTTCATTTGTGAAAAACTTTTAGAAGACTTGCTATATCAGATGCACCTGAGCTTAAGAACCATAACAGAAAAAAAAACCAGCAGGCTAACTAATTAAGAGAGTAAAGAGACCATTAACTGCTTTCCCTAAGAGAATTTGACCATAACCACTCAAAAAGACAAGGTATGATTTCTTATATAATACAATATAATCTTATAATAATATATAATCTTAAATAAACGTATGCATTATATTATATAGAATTATTATATTTAACATACACAAATAGAGGTAATGTGGATGTATAGATACATGTGTATGCATATGTTTATTCATATATACACGCTTGCATGCACACACACACACACACACACACACACACACACTTTTTTTTTAAAGAAACCTTCAGTGAAGGCAATTCCATTACTTCCTTTTCCTTTCAAGTTCTCCAGCTGTCAGAAAGTTCTTCCTCCTAGCTAACCTCTTATTACTAGAGTATAAGTTTATTTTCTCCTTTTCCTATCCTTGGTGAAAAATAAACTCTACCTTTCAACAAGATCTCTGCAGATTCTCAAACACTGTTATTAAGCCTTCCTTTCTACCGCCCATTAGTCTCCTCTTTTCCTAACATAAAAAAAAGCTAATTTCATTTTTCAAAGCTAACCCTGTTATTTCTCATAAGCTGGTGGAGCCCAGAAGAGGGACAGAGTACTCCAATGAGTCTCTGATTATACTGAACAGAGGAGAATTCACAGAAAGATTATCTCGGAGTTCCAAAATGATATACTCCTATTTACACCCTTCATATCATATTTGAGCTGTGGACATGTGCTAATCCTTGTGAATAAATTTGGCTTAGATGAAAAATAGAAAAATGAGGTGGGGAAGGGAGGAGAAGAGGAGTTGGCAAAGGGGTGGATGAAATTTCACCTTTAAAAAGATTTACAGTAGAGTGTCCTTGCCAACAACCTCACCCTAACTAAATAGAAGATCCTTGAAAGTATTTCTGGTATGTTTCACCCATCCTACTACATTGCAGTATAAAGACAAGTCATTTGGCCCTTTCCTAATCAGGACTTCCTTTGTCATTCTGAGATTAGATGTTCATAACTGGCACAATAAAGCAGGGCAGGGCAAAACGCTACGGAGCTGGTAGTTACACAGTCACCACACAGAGGTCATCAACTTAAAGTGCATTAAGAATCTGGAAATGATTGCTCTTATCTCTTTCTCTCTTTTCTTCTCTCTTCTCCCCATAGAGAGTCCTGAAGTCAGGAAGATTTGAGTTTTTACCTCAGAAATTTATTAACCCACTTTGTCTCTATTTGACTCAATTTCCTCAACTGAGGGTAAAATGGGGAAAATAATACCATCCACCCCACAGAATTGTGAGGATTAAAAAAATTCTTAGTACAATGCCTGGTAAACAGTAGGTACTATATAAATGTTTATTTCCTTCTCTTCCCTTTCACCTTCCTCTTCATTAACTTCTTCCACTATATTTCCCTGCTATGCCTCTGGTTTGCCAACATATACACAGTTTGGATCCACCGAGGGGCCTCAAGATTGGACAAGTGCAGAGTGTAACTCCTAAAACTACAGCTTTCTTGCTGTCAGGAACAAGAATGATGAAATGATTTAGAAACAATATGCCCTGACCTCTTGCATCCTCCAAATCACTAATTATGAGAGAAATGCAAATCAAAATAATCCTTTCACTTCATACCCCCCAAATTGGCAAGGATATCAAAAGGCAGAAATAATCAGGTTGTAGAAAGATAAATAAACTAATGCACTGTTGTTGCAGCTGTGAACTGGTACAATCATTCTGGAAAGCAAACTGGAACTGTGCAAATAAGTAACTAAAATGTTCATACCACTTGGCCCAGAGATTCCACTTCCAGGCATGTAAACTAAGAAGGTTTTTGACAAAAAAGAAAATCTCCATGTATACCATAATATTTATAATTGTACTTTCTGTAGTAGGAAAGAACTGGAAACCCAGTAGATTTCCATCTTTAACAAAAAAGCTCAACAAAGTGTAACACAAAGATGTGATAAAATATTAAGGATGAAAAAAAAAAAAAGGAACATCATGAATACAGAGAAATAGACTTTCGTGAATTGATGCAAAGAAGTACACAGTAAAGAAAACAATTACATAATGACAACAATAAATGCATATGCACACACATAATACAGCAAATGTATATAACACATGTTAACATATACAACACATGTATAACAGACACAGCAGCCCTTATATTGCACTGTATTGTGTGTATACATGACTATATTGCACAAATGTACATGTGTGTTATATGTGTGTGCGTGTGTGTGAGTGTGTATTTATAGACAGATATTCAGATAGAAGATAAATGTTACATATACATATACAACCCCCACAAAGCAACAGAAATGAATACTGGGTAAATTTAAAAAACCAAGCTTGGCCACAATGAAGATGGCCAAGATTATCATGCCTTGCTCCTTTGCAGTAATTCATTTCCACAGATGTGGAATATGGCTTGTAACATCAGATATTATGTTGATAAGTTTTACTGACTTTTTTTCTGTCTTTTCATTTTTTTAGAAAGAAATTCTTTGTAATAAAACAAGCTTTCTGGGAGGGAAGAGGAAGAAATATAAGAGGCAAATAAATTTAGGTGATATGATACCAAAAGATAACAATAAAAAATTGATTTTAAAGGAAGTTTATGGAAGGTTTCAAGAATGACCAGGGGAGCACTTTTTTTTTTGCCCCAGATCCATTCCATTGCCTCAACCATTTTCTTTATCTCAGTACACATACTACAAAGGAGTAACAGGAGTTTGAGGGAGGTAGAGGGAAAAGACAGAAGCTTTTCTTGCAAGAAATTCTATATTGGGGAAGAAAAGCTTGGAATGTCTCAAAGGATTGTCAGGAAACTCTGGCATCCTAGAATTCTTACATAATGAGCCAGATTCCTTAAAGTACGTGGAGGGTAACTAAATTCCATTGCAGTCCTTCAAAGTGGTGCTCAGAACAGGCCCCTGTCGCTGTAATCTTGATCAGTTTTAGCCATGCACGGACACCCACAGAAATTCTTCCACAGGACAAATAAAATTCTAAATGTAAGCTTTAGTGATTTTTGCCATGTTTAGCTATGCATGGGCACCCACAGGACAAACAAAATTCTGTACTTAGGTTGTTTTTGCTATTTGATGGCCTACTACGGATATGAATAGGAAACTGAGTCAAACAAGTCATTACAAAAGCTGGGCCCACTTTTCTTCCTGACTCACCACAAAGACAAACAGAACTAAATGGCTCTGGCATGTGGTCCTTTTCCTCACCTGTTTGGCCAGGATCCTTGCAGTGAGCCTTACAGTCTCTGAGGGATTCCAGTTTTCCCCAAACACACACATAGCAGAACACTCCAGCTTGTGCATGGGCCAATCTTCTTTCTGAAAGGTTAAAGACAGTAATAATCATCAAAAACAAACAAACAAATCACAAAACAAAAAAACAAACAAAAAACCCAGACCATAAAACACTGAAATAAAGCAAAGGAAAAGAGGATGCAGTCAGTTCCCCCTAGTTAAGGTCAAGTGAAATGTGTTTCCTTTTTGAAACCACGAGGACACTCACCAATATTGAAGATAAAAACATCTTTTTAAGACAGAAAGAACTCTAACCTTGAGCTGGTCCTGACAGATGTTTCTGAAATGAGGAAATTTACTTTGTGCTGCTTGTATTCACATCTTGTGTATTTCTATGGCAACTTCCCTTAGGAATCCAGTTTATTGCTCTGAATAATATACAATCCACTCTCAATTATTCATCTGTTTAGCTTTTCAGTCATGCCTGACTCTTCATGACCCCATTTGGGGTTATTATGGCAAAAATACTACAGCAGTATACCATTTACTTCTCCAGCTGATTTTACAGATGAGGAAACTGAGGCAAACAGAGTCAAGGGACTTGTCCAGGGCTACAAAGCTAGTAAGCTTCTAAACTTGGATCTTTCTGACTCCAGGTCTGCTAGCTACCCTGATATCTGTGGATTAATCAACTTACAAGATGATCTATGAAAAATGTAGTCTCTAAACTATTTTTTCTTGGCTAGCCAAGGACCCTTTTAGATACATTCCCTATATAGTCAATATTCAAATTTTGGATGAATTTTAAATCCTCATGCAGGCAAGTTGTAATCAGGAAAAGACCTGGCTAAAAAAAAATCCCAACAATTCCCTAACCTATTCTCAAACCAAACACTAAAATTCCTCCTTAGATTCTTCATTATGGTTTGGAAACTGCCCTGAATTGTACAATGCTATGCCAGAACAGCAGCCTCTTGGAGGCCTTTCCAAAATGGACAGCGACAGATAGAGTATCTGTCATCTGAGCAGCAGCCTAGCTAAGTCTGGAGAGGCTTCTGGCCAGCTGGCCCCAGGAAAGTGAATTTTTGAGCCACCAAGAGTTGTCAGAGATACCAGGCAGGTATTGATAGAAGAAGTATCTATACTATAAAATCACAGATTTTAACTATTAAATATGTATTATGAAGTCTGACAGAAATGACTTTTCTACCATTTAAAAAATATTTTATATCAGAGGATCACTGTTCTGGGTTAGCTAAATTTGTGTTCTTCTTGCAATTAGATAGCAACTGGAAGAGACTTACTAGGGATTTCTATATGGGAATAAGGGGTAGAAAAACAAGCATTTACAATATAGTACCTACTTTGTCTCAAGCACAGTGTTACATTCTTAATAAATATCATCTCACTGAATAAATAAAGATATGTGTAAGAGAATTCTTCTCAAGATTCCATAGAGAGTCAAAGGGAGAGGAAAAGGGAAAAGGGATAGTATTACATGTCAAGGTATAGTTCTACGGATTTTCTGTGAAGCTACACTTCATGTGTGCATATAGTATAACCAGTGTCCCGGGGAGACCAAATTCAGGAGCTGTGTTTCTTTTTACATTTCTTTCCCTCACTAGTACTTAAAATGAGAAAAAAATTCCTGTCCTGATTCCTTCTGAGCAAATAGCTTCATCATGTTTCTCTTCCTCCTCCTCTTCTTTTTCTTTTTCTTCCTTTTTTTAAAGCCATGTCCCCAAATCTTCTTCTTCTTATTTGTGTGTTTAGCACAGTGCCTAGCACATAGTAGGTACTTTACTGGTTAATTGAAAGATCCCTCCAACTCTGGAACTCACACACTGGAAGTATCTCAGTATCATTGGATGGCTTGGCCTGGAATCCCCATAGAAGGAGAACACCCAAAGGAACCATATCCTCATTTCTCACAAAGTTGTGCTCTGGACTTCTCTACTAATTCCCACACTGGATATTTTCATCCCTTCCACTTTCTTTTCAGTTCTCTTTTAGGTGTTTTTCTCCCTATTAGAATGTAAGCTCCTTAAGGTCTGGGACTTTCTATCTATAGTTTCATTGGCAGTCCTTAGCAGAGTTTCTAGAATACAGTGAGAACTTAATAAATGCTTGAAGAATGAATGTGCTGAAACTTGTAATCAAGGCAGAGCTCCTTCAAAAAAAAGTATTCCTTTCCCCCCCCTGAGGCATTTGGGGTTAAATGACTTACCCAGGGTCACACAGCTAGGAAGTGTTAAATATCTGAGACCAGATTTGGACTCAGGTCCTCCTGATTTCAGGACTGGTGCTTCTATCCACTGCATCAACTAATTGCCCCTAAAAAGTATTAATCTTGAAAAAAAGTATGTGTATGTGTGTATATTTTAAAGCAGTTAGAAGATTTGATAATTGCTTTTCTCTTTTATGAACTTTACCATCTAGCTATAGCTATAGGATGCACAAAGATCAGCTTTAAATGGCAATGGGCAGACAATTCCTGTGGTTATGCTTAGAAATGCTATCTAACCACTGATGAGGCAATATGGTACTGTGAGCAAAAAAAAAAAAAAAAAAAAAAAAAAAATCTCTACACAAGGTCAAAAAACCTTACTCTCTTGAATGTGTGACCCAGGGCATCTAATTCACAGTATTTTATCTGTAAAATACAGATAACAAACTGCACTATATTAAATACTGCTGTGAGCATTAGGGAGAGGAGAAGAGGAAGGGAATAAGCGTATGGTATAAAGCAGACATTGTTCCATTAGAATTTTAATAGCTTTTAAGAATTTTAAGTATTTAAAGGCTTTATAAATATTATCTTATTCAATCCTCACACCAATTCTGTAAAGTAGATGCTATTATTAAGAACATTTTATAGTTATAGAAATCAAGAAAGGCAAAAGTGACTTGCCTAGGATCACAGAGTTAATCTGAAGTCAGGTCTTCCTGATTCTAGATCCCAGTACCCTATCTACTGTGACACTAGCAGCAAATATATATAAAACTGAGGCAAAGCACAATATCAATGCTATGATTCATTTTTATCACTCATGAATGGTTCTAGGACCTCTGAATGCTCTGGTTACGAAAAAAGACATCTATGAATTCATTTCAGTCCCATTACCATCTACTTTATATCAGTTGTCCAGGATATACCCAAATTGGCAGTGATGGTTCACTGGCTACTACTTGAAAATCTTGATTGCCTCTTTACAATTTTAAATTAGAAGGACTATTAGTGGTGGTAACAGTAAAATGGAAACTGGATTCTCACACACACACACAAAAAGAAGAAACTAAATTATGGAGTCAGTTCCAGATTTCCTCCCAAAATCATATTGACTAGACAGAAACTTCACGATCTCCAAAGAAATCCACATCTTATTAAGTCCTCCCCAGTTTTTAATGTTTATTAATAGGGTAATATTTATGCATAAGATTCAGAACTAAAAGAACCTTAAAGATATTCTAACCCAAAGCCTTCATTTAACAGACAGAAGTCCAGGGAGATGATGAGGTGATTTGTTCAACATCATATACTTAAACCAGATGAGGTCTTCCAGCTTTAAGATCAGTATTTTTTTCCCACAGAGATAAGCTACTTCTTAGTTTCATTTGCTGCCAATTAATTTTAATTTTGGCCCAGATATTGTGAATCCACTAATGTGGAGAATCTTGAACATAAAATCCCTTCACCAATGCATAGTCTCATAACTCCAGTTACCTGGATATCTCAAGCTGTATGTTTCATAAACATCTTAAACTCAACATATCCAACACTAAACTCATTTCCATTCCTTCTAAGTCCTCTCTTTCTAAGTATCCTATTACTGTCAAGGGCAAGGATGTTACCATCCTTTTAGTTGCCCAGGTTTGTACCATCCTCAACTTCTCAGTCTCTCATCCTTCACATCTAATCTGTTGCTCAGCTCTGTTGATTCTATCTTTGTAACATCTCTTGTGTATCCTCCCTTCTCTTCTCTGATATTGCTGCCAATCTTCCTCATTACCTCATACCCAAATTAATGCAAAAGCCTACTGGTTGGTTTCCCTGAATCACTCCATGCAAGCCTTCACTCAGCTGTTATTGATCTTCTCAAAGCCCAAATCTGATCATGTCAACCCTGATCTCCTTCCCCTTCAAAAAGCTCTACCCACTCCCTATCAATTTCAGGATCAAATATAAAATCCTCTATTTGGCATTCAAAAATCCTTTATTACCTAGTTCCCTCCTCCCTTTCCACCTTCTTTGAATCCAAAGCATTTAACCCTGAGACTAGAATATGGCACATGCTTAATCATTACTTGGATATCAGGAAGATTCATCTTCAAATAAAGCCTTAGACACTTACTAGCTGTATGCCTCTAGGCTCACCCTGTTTGCCCCAATTTCCTCATCTGTAAAGTAAGTTAGAGAAGGAAAATGTCAAATCACTCCAGTATGTATACAAAGAAAACCCCGAATGGGGTCATGAAAAGTTGGATGTGACTGAACTATAATACAACAATCACTCCATGTTGACAGACAATGAAGATCAGCAATTTGTCTACAACTTCTGTTATTGGAGAGTTGTCAGGGACACTGAGGATTGAAGTAATTTGCCCAAGAATCCACAAGTTACTGGATGACAGTCACAAAACCATATAATTTGAGAGTTGTAAGGAACTTGAATGGCCAGCTAATCATGACCCATTTACTGAAGGAAGAGCCACTATAAAACCTGACAAATGGTCATCTACCCTCTGCTTGAAGACATCTAGTAAGGAGAACCCACCACATTTGGAGGCAGCTAATTTCACTTTAAGCCAGCTTTATTTATTGGAAAGCTTTTGCTGATGTCTAGCCTATACCTGTTTCTCAAACTTTTTACCTGATGCTCTTGGTTCTGCCCTCTAAGGCCAGATGGAACAGTTACAATCCATTCTTTATGTGTGGCACTTTAAATATTTGAAGATAGGTATCATATTCAGGCTAATGATGGTCAATAACTTCAACCATTCCTCATAAAACAAGAATTCATTATCTTTTAGTATTCTGGTGGTCCTCCTTAGGACACTTAAACCTATCAATTTCCTTTTTAAACTACTTTGCCCAGAATCAAGCACATAAGACCAGATTTAGTCTGAAGAATAGAATATAAAACTGGACCATTAACAACTATTCTTTGAGTCTTACCATTCAACTAATTTTGAATCCATCTGCTTGTATTGTTGTCTAATTCTCTTTCCATCTTCTCCACAAAAAAAAAAAAAAGGATGAGATAATCTTAGCAAAAGATTCCCTAAAATCTATATATCTACAGTATTTCCTTCATCTATTATTTTAATAATTCTATCAACAAAGGAAATGAGGTTAGTCTGGTATAATCTGCCCTTGATGAAGCCAGGCTGGCTCTTTGTAATCACAATTTTCCACAATGATCTCTTTAACATCTACTCTAGAAATTTTTGTAGGAATCAAAATCAATCTGAGTGGCTTAAAGTTTGTAGAGTCTGTTCTCTTTCCTTCTTTTTCTTCTCTCTATCTCTCTCTCTCTTTTTTTTTTTTTTGAAAATTGGAATATTTTTTCTTTCCCAAATTCTTTGGAAAGCAAATCCCAATTCTGAGTCCTAAAATAAATGTTCCTCTGCAGAGACTATCCTAGCACACTGTATATTCAGTTTAGTCATCTACATGTTGTCTATAGATAAACTCAGATATCTTCAAATGAAGTCTGAACAGTCACTTATTGGGATGTTATAGAGATTCCTTTTCAAATAAAGGTTACATCTAGCTGTCTCTTGAGATCTCTTTCAAATCTAAGATTCTGTGATGCTATTATGCAAAGGATGAGTTCTAACAGTTATATTTCAAAATAAACAAGCTAATCAGAGTTAAAAATCAGAACTACAGTCTCTTTCATTTTGCAAATGTGTACTATTCATCTGAAAAATTCAAAAGACCCTTTTCCTACTATTCAATTTCTGATTCTTTCAGACTTTCAGATCCAATGTTGAAATTTGATGATGGATGATCCTAATAAATAGTTTACAATCACGGCCCCTCTCCTCACATAGGAAGGACTCAGTATTATTTAATACAAAACGCAGCACAGGTCCTTGGGTATAAGCTTTATGACAAGACACACAGCAGAGTTAAATAAGTCCGTGACAAATATAACCAAGAGCAGAGGGAGAGAGAAATGACAAGATATGCACAAGGGAGATGAAGATCTGTTTTTAGCTGAAGCCTGAAATGAAAGTGTTATGATAAAGTACAGAGGTAGAGAACAGGTGGTTGATTCCATCTTGCTGAGGAGAAATGGGCTCTTTTGGCAACTTCAGGGGTCCAAGTAAACAGTGAAAGAAGGAGTGAGAACAAGTAAAGGAAAGGAGAAGAAATTAGGGAGTATCTGAGGCTAGAGGCCAAATAATCTATATAAATATTTATTTAATGCCTATTGCATAATGCATGTGCCAGGCTTGGGGGTATGAGAGGTAGCAAGAAAAAGGGATGAAAGGCAGGAAAAGAGCCCCAAAATAAGTTTTTATCATAGCCCCTGATCCTGGAAAGCTTGAAGTCTACTTGTTTTCCTATTAACAGATAACCCCTAATGATTGCAGGAGGCGTGGATTAAAATGGACATAAGAGTCAGAAAAACACAAATTCAAATCTTGCTTCTGACATATGTGACTAGATATGTGACTCTAAGCAAGCCAATTAACTTTTTAAATCTCTGTTTCCACATAAAGTAAAATGACGATAATAGCTCTTACCTCAGCGTCATTGTTTGTCTGTGTGTGTGTATGAGTGCGGGTGTATATATGTATGTGTATTTCAAGTAGAGACACATCCTAGTGCTTTTCTCATAATAGAGTCTGTCAAATTGACTTGAAATATTCCTCTCTGAGAAGACCACCATAAAGATACAGACATAGAGCTTCTCTATTCTCTATATATGTTCTATATGTGGTTGTTAGGAACCAAAGATAATGACATTTACATCAGCAACATAATAGTGAGATTCATAATATTCAGAATCATTATATAGCACATTGTTACTTATGTAATATGGACATATGGACATAATATTTCCATATATTATATATTACATTATGTATAATGCACATATAAAAATACATTATACATATATTACATATAATACATATATGTAATACATTGTATAGATATAATATATTGTTATAAATTATATTAGATATGCATGACATATGATGTTCTGAGGTTACTGTTATGTAACACCTACAGCCACATATAAATTGGATGGATAAAATAAAGGAGTTTCATGTCTGTATATGACGGTGATCCTTTAAGAGAGAAATTCTAACTCAAAGTCATTGAGACAAATACCTATTAGGAGAAAGCTAAGCTAGGTGTTGATACTTGTAGGAAACACTCAGAAATGCACTTGATAAATGAAGCTCTAGCTTGGATGCAATATTTACTGTTTTGGCATTAGTGGGCACGATTACCATTTAAGAAACAGTAGAGATCTGAATTTCTAAATTAATTTACAGCAATGATTATTTCCAGCAGAAAATACCTAGGATTCATAAGTTCTAGAAATGATAAATCAATCCTAAAAAAGCAAATGGAATTTTAGTATTTCCAAGGTCATCACTTCTACCCTTGCTACCCTTTTCACCTTTCCTCATCTTAATCTCTCAGTAGAGCCTAACTCTACAATGTTCTTTTCTCTCAATAGAGGCATATAGTGCCCAAAATGAAGAAGATAATAGTCTTATAATTTGATTGTCAGAATATATCTGGAATATTGTGGTCAGTTTTGGGCAACACATTTTATGAAAGTCTTTGACAAAATAGAGTATTCCAGAGGAAAGTGACCGGGATAGTGAGAGACTGGGAAACCATCCCATACAAGTTGAAAGAACTAGGGAAAAAAAAGAAAATGTAGCCTTCCTTAAGTTCTTCTAGAATTGTTCCATAAAAGAGAAATCAGATTTGTTCTGGGAGACACCTACGAATACTTATTTTTTAATGATTAATGTCAGTGATAATTAACTCACTTGTCACTGTATAAACCGTTTCTGTGTTCCCCACTGCCCTTTTCCTTATTCTTATCTCTCAACTCAAACCCTATAGCATTCCATTAGAAAACTAATCTTTTCACTCTTTCAGCTATATTATCTGTAATGCCTGCTTTACATTACTTTCATTTGCTTTTTACATTGCATTTACTTTCATTTTAAACCTTTTCTTTTCTTGGTCTTTCCATTTTCTTGCACTTGCTAAGACCTGGCTCTGTTTTGATACTGTGGTTTCCCTGACCATTCTTTACAGAATTGGTTGTACTTTAACTTACTCAATCAGACTCACTAGTCATATCTGGGATTACTTCTGCTCCTGGTTCCCATTTCCAGACTCCTCCTTGACCATTCTCCTTTAGTGTTGTATGTTTATTCAATCATTATTTCTCACTCAATCAAGATTTTGGCACTTGTTATTCATTGACCTCCAAGACCTCTCTTGTCCTCAACTAATTCAGTGTGTGTCTCATAATCTTTCTCTCCTCCCTAAATTCTGCCTTCATTCATGGGGACTTCAATATAAATATTGATAACCCTCTTCCCTCTCAGTTCAACTTACTCATTTGCCTACTCTTCCATGTCAATTAAGGTAGACATAGTGAAGATCATACTCTTGATCTGGCCATTACTCACAAATGTTCCACTTCCATGATCAAAAACTCTGAAATTCCTTTTTCTGATTATAATCTATTGTCATTCCACCTCTCCTCTGCATTGTAATCCTTAACCCTGTTCTGTCTCATTGACCTACAATGCCTCTGCCTCTTCGTTCTTTCCCTTCCTGCACTAATTACACTCTATAGTTCCCTATCTTAATCCCTTGGTGAACCAATTCAGTTCTACAATGTCTTCTTTAAAGTCTCTTGCCCCTTTAGCATATCCTTCTATTCACTGCCTTTCCCTACTTAAGTCACCTACAGCTGAACAAAGCTAGAGAAAAATCACTAAAGTGTGCTGCCTGGATTCATTAAAAATTTATATTACAAAATTTCAAATGTGGTCTCACTGTGACAAGGCAATCCTTTTATAATCCCTTAGTCTCAGTTACCATAGGAACTTTTTCAAATCTTCATTTCTCTTCAAACTTTTCATGGTTCTATCCATCACTCTAGCAGGTAAGAATTTTGCTTTATCTTACTGAAAAAATTGAGGCTAATCATAGAGAGCTCCCTCTTTTCCTTCCTCATCTCATATCATTCACCTTCTTCTCATTTGCTCTTATCTCACTTCTCCTTGCCCTGACAAATCCCTCTACATGCACAAATGATCTCCTTCCTGTCTCTTTGGCATTGTAGGTCAGTGAGACAGAACAGGGTTAAGGATTACAATGCAGAGGAGAGGTGGAATGACAATAGATTGTGATCAGAAAAAGGAATTTCAGAGTTTTTGATCATGGAAGTGGAACACTTGTGAGTAATGGCCAAATCAAGAGTATGATCTTCACTATGTCTACCTTAATTGACATGGAAGAGTAGGCAAATGAGTAAGTTGAACTGAGAGGGAAGAGGGTTATCAATATTTATATTGAAGTCCCCATGAATGAAGGCAGAATTTAGGGAGGAGAGAAAGATTATGAGACACACACTGAATTAGTTGAGGACAGGAGAGGTCTTGGAGGTCAATGAATATCTCCACTCTCTTACAAATCTTCAATTTCTCTTTGTAAAATGGTCACTTTTTTTTCTCTTACTTAATATTTTATCTGTTTTAATCAGTCAAGATTTTCATTCTTACTATCACTACTACCTTGCTTCCACAGTCCTAGAAAACATCAACTATTATGAAAAAGTGATGGGGGGGAACCCTGAAGCTGTCCTCTGAGTCTGGAGGGAACTCTTGAGAAACTCTCCTCTGGGACAGGCCTGCCTCAGGAAATCAAAATGAAGTGGTTTCATCCTATTATCTTGGTGGGACTAGCTGCATCCTCTATTGAGTTGAGTCCAGGACCACTCCTACTTAGCCAGAACTTAAGTGGTTTCCTTTAGCTGGAGATGTAAATTTGACATTTCTATTGATCTCTATGGAGCTGAAAATTGGCTTAGGACCACCCTCAGTAAGTAGTCTCATTCAAGTAGAAATCTAGGCCTACAGGCAATGACAGCACTGAAGGAATCTCGTTTGATTGAGACTTTAGTCTCAGATTTCCTATTTAAAGGGCAATTTTGGGGCTCATTTCTTTGCAGAGGCCCAAAAGCAGGACCATGTCAGGCCAAGGGACTTCTCCTGGGCATAGCTGCCTGCAAGGATCCCCTGCCCATTGAGAAGACATTCTCTTCTCAGCATTAACCCTTCTTTATCTCTCTCTGCCAGGATTTCTCTACTAGACCTTTATTTCCCTACCAGGATCTTGCCACTGAAGAAGTCAGCCTCCTAGCAAAAGCTGACTTCTCAGTGCCATCAAACTTTTTGCCAGTCTAACTTTTCAGGTTTGTGAATTCTTTCACATTGGACTTACACCGACCAGAAGGGGTTCCCACAACTCTCTGTACTGTCAATAACCTCATCAAAGGTACAGCCAATCAGAATAGATTTCAACATGGCCATGCCCCCCAAATTAATTGTTTTAATTTGCATCAGAAGTCCTTTGGTATCCTAGTTGGTTATTACAATGATGAAAGTTCAGCACAATAATATTCCATTCACAATGATATACCCAAAACTTGCTCATCCATTCCCTAATTTATGGGTACTCTCACATATTCTCATTCTTTGTCACCTCAAAAAAATATTTTTATACATCCTTAGAATTTTTGTTAGTTTTTTGTTTGGGACTAGTCTTTCCCTCAAACTACTTTTTCACTAATTTTCCTACCATTTTCTCTTTCCTTCTTATTTCCTTGTTGAAATGTAAATTTCTGAACCCAATTCTGTATAAGTGCACATACATAAATGTGGGTACATGTGTGTATATTTATGGTCTTCCTTCTTTTGATCAATTCAGATGTTCAAGTGTCAGCCATTCCACCCAGCTGCCTTTTTTGTACATGTCTACTAGTGCACTTTAATTATATGAGGTAATTTTCTCTACTCTGCCTTTCCCTTCCCCCCAGGGTATTCTTCTTCTATCTTCTTCTTTTTTTTTTTTTTTAAGATCACCTAGCATAACAAAACCACTCCCAAACCTTATCTAATTGGACTTCTACAGTAAACTTTGATGATAATAGTGTTCGGAAGGAATTCACAACTCCCTATATTTGAATATAAACAGTTTATCCTTGTTTAGTTTTTTATCCCTGTTCATTATTGTTTACCTTTTGGTTTCTTCTCACCCCTTTGAACTTCAAAGTTTCTCCACAGCTCTGATCAACAGGAATGCTTAGAAAGAAATTCTCTAGTTCTTTAAAGATGCACTTTCCCTCTCCTGAACCATTATAGTTTTTTTTTTTTTTAAGCAAGCTATTATTAGTTGGAACTTATATCTTTGCCTTCTGGAATATCATATTCTGGGCTCACCATTTCTTTATAATGGTGACTGCTAACTCATGTATAATCCTGATTGTGGCTCCCTAGTACTTGAATTCTTTCTTACTGGCTGCTTGCAATATGTTTTCTTTAATTTGGAAATCCTGGACCTCAGTTATGATGTTCCTGGGAGTTTTCACCTTAAGGTTTCTTTTAGGAAATAACCAGTGTATTCTTTCTAGTTCAAAGAGATATGAGTAGTTTTCTCTTAAGATTTCTTGAAATATAATGTTTAGGCTCCTTTTTTTTGTTCATGTCTTTCAGATATCTTGATGATTCTTAATTTCTTTCCTCCTCAATCTGTTCTTCAGATCACTTGTTACATTTTCTTCAATTTTCCCCCAGCCTTTTGACTTTATTTTAATATTTCTTATTGCCTCAAGGAGTCATTGCCTTCTATTTGGTCCATTCTAACATTCTAGGAACAGTTTGGGCAAAGTTTTGGACATCCTGGGGCAAGCTATTCATTACTTTCCAATTTTTTCTTCTATGGTTCTCATTTCTTTTCCAATTTTTCTTTAAATATTTAATTCCATTTTTCCTCAAATAGTTTAATTCCATTTTATAAAAACACTAAAAATATTTTAAACTGTTGATTCCTATTTTCTAGGACTTCTAGGTATGTTTGCGTTTCAGTTATGTTTTCTGTGAGAGATTACTTGTGGACATTTTGGAGTCATTCTCTTCTTCTGTGTTTGTTTCTCAAGTTTTCCTACCATTACAACAGCTCATTTTGATATCTTTATGTTTTTGCCCATTCTTCTAGCAACTTCTTCCTCTTTTGGAGGGAAGGGGGAGAAGGGGATGAGCACTGAGGATTGTTATTTGAGGATCTCAGAGACAGGATAGAGACGTGCAAGTTTTCAACATTCCCCAAGTGGCCTGATCTAGAACAAAGTCTGATTGCTGCTCCTCTGGTTTGAGTTCTGCAAATTGCGGACCTGAATTTGGGGGTGAGCAATAGATCACTCAGCTATTGGTCAAAGACCTGTCAGGTCAGAGTGGTAGAGTTGTAAGTTGCTTGCTTTGGTTATTCCTCTGTAGTCTGAGATAAATGCTGGAAATGAGACCCTGATATGGGCCTGGCATGAGCCATGATACTGCTGCTTCCAGCTTCTTAATTATCTCCATTATCCAGGATGCCTCCTCAGTCAGCTCTGGGTTGAGACTCAGAACTGGTGAGTGACAAAGCTGTCAGTTTGCACCAGTCCATCTGGCAGTACCATAGTACGGGTCAAAGGTTGTCCCAGTAAAGTTTGGGACTTTCTCTTGTCCTGGTGCAAACCTCTCCCTGAATACTAGAGTGCTCAGGGTTAGAAGCCTGCTCCTGGCTAGAATCATTCTCAAGTATCTGCAGACTTTCTGTCTCCTGATGACAAGTTGTGCTTGCAAAAGATTTTCTGTGGCCTTTTCTGGAGTTCCCCATCACAATTCAGTCTGACACATATTTAAGGTCTATTTGGAGAAGAGTGGATGGGAGCTCACCAAATGGTTTCCTAATAGTCTGCCATTTTGGCTCCTCGCACACATCATTTTCTTTACTTTTCTTCCCCCCTCCCTCCCAGAACACAAACTAGTTTATTAAATGATAAATCAACAATGTGAGAAGAAGGGTTAAACCAATTTCTAGATCCAGAATACTATTACCAAATAAAATATTACTGACCAAAAAAAAAAAAAAAAAAAGCTATCTTTAAATGCAGAAAATCTATAAGCCATTAAGAGCATGAGAAGAAAATCCCAACCAAACTAAAGCCAGAATGACCCTTAAAGTTTGAATGAGCCTCCTTTGTAATAATCAACCACATATAACCACTTGACATATTTCTCTATGAATTTTTTGTTAAATTCTGATGGAAGGATATCTTTTACAAATTTTTTGTCCTTTTTTTTTTTAGCTCATCTACTACTCTGACATAGTTCTTAAAGATAACATCATCATCCCATCTTCTTTTTACATTTAAGTTGGCTGAGGTTGGTACCAGTGAGATTAAGGAGAGAGTTTCCACTAAAGATATTTTCCAATGTTGGAGGGGATGTGGGAAAACTGGGACACTGATATATTGTTGGTGGAGTTGTGAACACATCCAACCATTCTGGAGAGCAATTTGGAACTATGCTCAAAAAATTATTGAACGGTGCATACTCCTTGATCCAGCAGTGCTACTACTGGGCTTATACCCCAAAGAGATACTAAAGAAGGGAAAGGGACCTGTATGTGCCAAAATGTTTGTGGCAGCCCTGTTTATAGTGGCTAGAAACTGGAAAATGAAAGGATGTCCATCAATTGGAGAATGGTTGAATAAATTGTGGTATATGAATGTTATGGAATATTATTGTTCTGTAAGAAATGACCAGCAGGATGATTTCAGAGAGGCTTGGAGACACTTACATGAACTGATGCTAAGTGAAATGAGCAGGACCAGGAGATCATTATATACTTCAACAACAATACTATAAGATGATTAATTCTGATGGACGTGACTCTCTTCAACAATGAGATAAGCCAAATCAGTTCCATTTGTTCAATAATGAATAGAACCAGCTACACCCACAAAAGAACTCTGGGAAATGAGTGTGAATCACTACATAGCATTTCCAATCCCTCTATTTTGTCCCCCTGCATTTTTGATTTCCTTCTGAGGTTAATTGTACATTATTTCAAAGTCCAATTTTTCTTGTGCAGCAAAATAACTGTATGGACATGTATACATGTATTGTATTTAACATATACTTACTTTAACATATTTAACATGTATTGGTCTACCTGCCATCTGGGAGAGAAGGTTCGGGAAGGAGGGGAAAAGTTGAAACAGAAGATTTTGCAAGGGTCAATGCTGAAAAATTACCCATGCATAGATCTTGTAAATAAAAAGCTATAATAAAAAATATAAAATAAAAAAAAAATCATTTGCTTAACAAAAAAAAAAAGGAATTCTCTCTTCTTCAGCCTTTTGTTCTTGTTCCTTTGGGGCTTGTTCTTCAACTCTTTTTTTTAAAATTTTTTTCTAGTTCTGCTAGTAGAGTGGCAATATCATCATCACTTTCTCAAAATCCTCATTTTCATCAACATCATCCTATTAGGGGATCATCTGCATCAAGATTGGCTTGAAGGAAACTGATCTAACTGAGGTTACTTAGATACAGAAAATGAAGTTGCATGTTCACTAGTCAGATGATTTTTTTTTTTTTTTTTGCAGCAACTCTCTCTCTCTCTTCTAGTTCTCACCTGAGACCATGGTTGCAAACATCTTCTGGAGCACCCTGAATAGCTTGTCTGCATTTTATCTTTGATGAGAAGAGAGATCTCTGAATGATTTTGAAAACTGACTCAAATCACCTTCTCCTCTACCATCTTTTGCAGGTTCAAATGTAGACCTCACTACTGTCATCATCTTCAATATTCAGACAAATTAGGGTCCCATAGCCCTCCGATGTTATGCCAGCACAATTACTATGCCTCCTTCCCACGATTCTCTATGCTAGGACCCGAAGAGTTTGGAAACAACTAGACTCTCTCTCCCCCTCCTCCCCCCCACTCCATTTTCAATGCTTGACCCTCTGTATCTAGAAATCTGTCCTTATTTATCTCCTATCTTCCACTAAGTCTCAGTAAAAATTTCATTTTCTGTAAGTAGCTTTTCTCAATTCCCTGTAATGCCAGGTGGCTTTCCCTAAGATTATTTTTCCATTTATCTAATTTATTGCTTCTATATAGTTGTTTGCATGTTGTCTTCCTCATTGGCTTGCAAATAGGGCCCTTGAAAATAGGGCCTGGCAACAACAAAATAATATGATGATCAATTCTGATGGATTTGGCTCTCTTCAACAATGAGATGATTCAAACCAGTTCCAATTGTTTAGTGATGAAGAGAATTATCTACATCCAGAGGGAGAACCATGGGAACTGAATGTGGTTCCCAACATAATGTTCTCACTCTTTTAGTTGTTGTTTGCTTGCATTTTATTTTGCTTCTCTTTTTGTTTCTTGTGTGTCATGATAAATAGTGTAAATACGTATGCATATGTTGGTTTTAACATATATTTCTACCATGTTTAACATATATTGAATACTTGCCATCTAGGAGAGGGCATTGGGGAAGGAGAGGAAAAAATGGAACACGAGATTTTGCAAGGGCTAATGTTAAAGAATTGTCTGCACGTATATTTTGAAAAATAAAAAGCTTTAATAAAGAAAAAAAAAAAAGAAAATAGGGCCTGCTTTTTGCCTTTTGGGGGGGGGAGGGGGATTTCTGGTGCTTGGTACCATGCTAAGAACATAGCAGGCCCTCAATAAATGCTTCTTGACTTGACATGCATTCAATTTAATTAACAAGAACATATTAAATTCCAAATATATGCAAGATAAGGTAGCTGGAGTTATAAAGAAAAGAAGTAGTCCTCTACTAACAAGTAGCTTATACTATATTGAGGGAATAAGGACACAAACAGAAAGGTGAATATAAGCACATATACACAGCAAATGACACTAATTAGCACATATGTAGTCTTTAAAATGCTTCACATACAGTATTGCACTTGATTTTCAGAACAACTTTGTGAAGTAGCTGCTGAGAAATGTTAAATGGGTCACATAGTATTATTAAAGGTCCTCAAATGAACTCTCTCCTTCAGATATGGCCTAAAACAAGTAAATCATTATGATATAATCACTACTCTAGTCCTGAATATTACACAATGCAGTGCAAGATAGCTCTTGATTTTTTGATTATTGTATCTTATTTCCCTTTTTAAAAAAAGAGATACTTGCACCTAGTCCCTCTAAAATCTCTTCAACCATAATCTAAGGTTTTAAAAAAAATTTCCAAAAAGTATTCAGTCAGCCCATCTGCCATTTTGTCAATACTCTAAGATAGAGTATATCCAGTGACTTGAGCTCACCGAGGACAGCTAAATATTGCCCAACCATCTCCTCACTCTCAGGTTTCCAATCTTTATTAGGATGATTTAGTTCAGTTCTCCTAGTTCAACAATTATTCTCCTTTTTTGTTCTTGTTTATCAAACACTGAGTTATTGAGTTCAGTTGTTTTTGATTTTTTCTTATCTAGTCTGCTCCGCTGATTAACTTTTTCATTTTTTTAAACCAGTAGCAAATGGTTTTGATGATCACCACTTAATATTATATTATAAAGTCTGGAAGTGCTGCTCTCTCTTCATTCCTATTTTTTTCCCCCCTCTGAACTTTCCTTGAGATTCTAAGTGTTTTTTTCTAATATCATTTTTTTTAATTGTAAAAGGAAAAAGAAGCAATCTAAATAATTCATTGTTTTCTCCATCTTGTGATAATTATCCAATCCATGCAAGGCACCAAGCCTTCCTTTGATCATCCTCTTTCCCCATGATGCCAAAAGAAACCAAACTCCCCTTTTGTCCTCTATCTCATTCACTGCTAGTCTCAGCTCATTCTATTCTTCCATTCTCTTTATAACTCTTACAAACCTACTACTCTTGTTTTCATTCTCAGTTCCTTCCCTTGCTTCTACCTTCTACACATGTATTTTTAAAATCTGAATTTATCACTGAATCCTACACTGTTTTCTTTTTTTTTTTTGTCAGCTCCTTTTTCCTTCTCATTGAAATAACTTCTATTTGCTCACAATTTCATTACTGAGAACTTCCCATCTCTATTAGACATCCCAAATATATATTAAGTCTTAATATACTACCTACTCAATCTTTCTGTTGAAATCTAAGGAAAATCTAGGGAGCATGTTATATGTACCTTTTTTTTTTTTTTTTTTCTTTTCTATCCCTCACTCACTAATTAAATTGCACATTAAAATGTTGTCACTGTTATGACTGATCTATGTTTTCCCTAAGATAAGGAGCTTCTACTGAGGGACATATTAGCACCTTCTCTGTAGTTTACAGCCTTGGAGATCTGCCAGCAGCCTTCAGAGGTTAAGTGTCTTCCTGACTCAATGCCAGCCAGAGGTCACCTCCACTGTGCCATGATGCTTCTCTAATTACTGGCTCCTAAAGTTGTTGTCACTTCCACTGCAGTAATCAGTTCTTCATCACTGATTATAATCAGGTACAGAATAACTCTTGTCTTTGTTGTTGCCTGTTCTATCTTCTGAAAGATGAAATTATTATCAAGGCAACAAAGAGATTTATGAGGTCTGCTTTTGGCTGAGAAACGGTGTCAGATGCCCAGGGAGCTGGAATCCCCTATCACTACAATATTGAGTTTCCTTGCCAGATCTGTAAACAACTTCCCAAATTTATCATCTAATTCATCCTTCTGTCTGGGTTGGGTGTAGTCTACTTCTATAACAAAATTGCTTCTGTTTTTCTTTTGGTCAAGCCTCACTCCAATCTTCTCCATAATGTTTCTGCATTCATTCTCTTTCTCTTTCCTGCTCTATCTTCCCTCCTTCCCTTTCTCTCTCTCCCTCTCCCAACTCTTTCCCTCTTCCTATCCCCACTCCCCAAAAAAGAACAATTAAGGAGTGGATCAGAAGGCAGTTCATTCCTTCATCAAGGTCTTGAAACAAAAGCAAGTTGACCACTTTTAAGTGGTTTGTAGAGGGGATTCTTATTCAGCTATAGACTGGCTTACATGTCCCCTGTGGTCCAGCCACTCCAAACTCCAATATTCTATGATTTCCCCTGTGCCAGATATACAAATAACCAGTTGAGGAAGGAATCCCAGATACAGAATAGCTGATAAGAAACACAGAAATTCAGATCTGGAAATTCTCTCAATCTGTAAACCAGTGACTTTGGCTTTTTTCTCTGTGAGCAAGATACTCCACCTCCTGATTTCATGTCTTTTTACTAATTGCCCAATCCCTGGAATTTTCTCTCTCTTGATAGTTCTTCTGACATTCTAGTTTCTTTCAAGTCTCAACTTCCAAAAGAAGCCTCTCCTAATCCTTCTTAATGCTCCTTCCTTCCCTTAAGATTACCCCCATTTTATCTTGTTGTCTCCCCATTATATTATGAGTGCTTTAAGAACAGGAAGCATCTTTTGCCTTTCTTTGAGCAGCTGGGGACACACTAAGATTTAAAAAATATTTTCTGCCTTAAACAGATCATCCATGTCAGACCTTTTCCCCAATCCCACCGAACAATTATTAAGTGCTCATTATGTGCTTGGCTCTATGGTAAATAGCAGAGATACAGAAAGGCAAAAGTCACTGTGCTCCAGGGGCTTAAAATCTAATAAGAGGGACAACAAGCATATAAATGGGTAAATTAAGACATATGCAAAGTAGATGGAAAGTTCTAATAGGGGAACCAGGACAGGCTTTTTGCAGAAGGCAGCATCTGAGCTGAGACTTAGAAGAAGAGGTGAGAAAAGAGACCATTCCAGACACAGAAACGAGAGATGGCTAATAGACTGCTTCTGGACAGGGCAGTGGCTAACTAACAGCTCGGGCTTAGCTGCTCGATGTGCAAAGCTGCTTCTGCTGGTCTTGCTTCCTAGTATTAGGAAGTAGCTCGCATTAGCTGTAATGGCTGCAGGCAATGAAAGTTGATGACTCACCAGTCATCAACTGTAGCCAAGGAGGAGGAGCTATCCCAGGCTGGGTGATATTAATTTTCACCTCTGCTTCAGAGCTGAATTTTTTTTTCAGATGTGTAAAGCCTCAACAACTGACATATATAATGCCTTAATTATAATAACAGCTGACAATTCTATAGCCCCTAAGAGGCGGTGAAGACCTTCTTCTGGGTAGGAGGGACAGGGGAGGCTGGAATTCGGTGTTCTCTCTACCAGATCACATATGAATTATTTTATTTTATCCTCAAGCACTAACAAGCAAGTGAGGCAGATATTAGCAAGCATTTTTGCTCCCATCTATAGACAATGAGGTTGAGGCTCGAAGTGGCCACACAGCTAAGAGCATCGGGCACTTATGACTTCAGTCCAGCTCCCTTTCCATTACATTGGTTCCTCCCTGTCTTACACAAGGGTAAATGATTTATGCTACTCACTCACTATCGATAAACCAAAAGTTTATTCAATAAAATGGTGACTGTCGCACTTGTGATGACATATTCTGGAGAAAAGCTGATTTAGGATTGCAGTGCTCACTGTTCCCATGACACTATGGGCTGGAGAGCAGGGATCCCCTTTTGCCTTTGTATCCCCAGTTTAGCACAATTAGCACACAGTAGGTGCTCAATAAGTGTCTATCGATTGTTCATTACCAAGCAATAGTCATCCTAATTAGTAACTAGATCCATAACTTTCATTGGAAAAGGGGAAAGGAATAAGCATTTCTATTGCACCCACTATATGTCAGAGACTGTGCCAAATGCTTTTCAAAAATATCATCTCATTTGAACCTCACAAGGTATGTGTTATTATTATACTATTTTGTAATTGAGGAAACTGAGTCAAACAGAGGTTAAGTGACTTGCTTAATGTCAACCTGTAGAAATCTATTGGTGGATGGCAGTCTCTGCTTATGCTGTATGTCTCCACTCCCATCTGTTGGGGCCACTTCCAAAAGCCTACTTACAACTCAATCACCTCCATTTCATTGTGAAAAACAGATTTCCTCTCCTTGGCCATCCAGTTAAGAAACACATTTTGGGATGTTCCAGTTCCCACTGATTATCCTGCTAACGAACTTCCCAAAATATCCTTTTGATAAGGGTATGGTAAATTGGAGGCAATCTCTGCCAAGAAGTGGTCTAACTGAATGAATAATATATGAATTTCTCCAGGCCTGTTTGTAAAAATAAATGTACTTCATTAAAATACTCAGTTCATGCCAACTTACCAGCAATTCTCTCCTCTCTCTCTCTCTCTCTCTCTCTCAATCTCTCTCTCTTTCTTTAAAAAAGTTTTCATTCCCTTTATTCTTTAAACACTATTCATTAAAACTCTTCCTCTGGCAGGATCATACTGAGTTATGTAAACTAAGAAACAGAGGAGGGATAGCCAATTTATTCAAAAGGAGACTAAAAATCTAAAATGTTTTAGATTAGTTTTAGTCTAAAACTGGGGCTGGTAGGCTGATTATTATCCTATGAGTCTAAGACCTCTCTGAGGAAGGACTTCTCCACAGAAGCAAAAGGACCACAGTAAGTTGTTTTCCCCTCTGTTTCTTCTAGAAGACGTTTTAAATAACATGGTTCTTTGATTTAAACCTGGTGCTCTATCATCAAGAGGTTCTTCTCACTCCTCAATTTCATGTATTTTTAAATTATCCCATTTTGCTTTTTTGAAAACTGCTGTGGGTAGTTTTTTGGGAAAAGACATTTGTTTGCTTAATGAATGTTGAAGAAGACAGAAAAACATATCCTCCCACCAATTATCAACTACAGTATTACAAATGTCACTTTAGGTTATTTTTCAGTCATTTCCAACTCTTCATGACCCCATTAAGAATTTTCTTGGCAAAGAGACTGATTTGTCATTTCCTTCTCCAGCAAATTTTACAGATTAGGAAACTGAGGCAAACAGGGTTAAGAGACTTGCCCACAGAAGTGCTGCTAGTAAGTGACTATGGTCAGATCTAAATTCAGGTCTTCCTGATTTCTTGATTTTCAACTTCAGGCCCACTGCTGCATCCACTGTTAACACCTAAATGTTCTCTCATATTTGGGTACTTGTCAGCAATCTGGGTAATGTCTTAGAATTCCCAAGATCTTGATTTCATAAGCAAAAAATAATTCCCATTTCTTATGGAATCCTAGGACTTCTCCTATCCTCTACCACAAAACACAGGGGTGTCTTTGCCCATTACTACTATGGAGAATGACTGGACTTTATCTCATCTATCTTTGCTGCCTTATCTTAGCACCAGAAACCAGCAATTAATGGGACCATTACAAGGCCTTAAGGGACCAGTACAAGAAATCTGTCCAGGAAGAATCCTGCTACCAGATCTTAGAGGACACTGCTTTAAAAGAATGATGCTTTTTCTACTGAGACACCAACACTTTTACAAGGTTTTCTCTCAAGGACGGATGGTCTTCATTATAGTCTACACTGATCTCATCCAAGATTTTCCTCAAATTGGGCCCTACAGAGAGTATATAAAGCTTACAATACTAAAACAGTGTAATATCCCTAGCATCTGGGGCCTAAATCAAAAAATATCTCCCTCTAAAATGGAGCCTAATGAATATTTCACCATACAAGTAAATCAAGTAGAAATTCTCAAACATCTTCATAAAGATCGTAAGGCCTGAAGGAATGTCCGAAGTAATCTGATTAAATTTCCTTATTTGAAAGGAGTTATCCAGGTCACATGGGATTTGAGGAAACAGTCTCTAGAATGGACTCTGAAATACAGAACCCAGGACCCATGTTTCTGATTGTTAAGTTTGTGTGATCATAAATAAGTCACAGTCTCTCTGAGGTTTAGTTTCCTTACCCACAAAATGAGGAATACTGTACTAATTATCTCAGAGTTCTTTGTGAACTCTACAACAATACTTAAAGGTGAATTATTATTAGTAGAAGTAGTAGCAAAAGTATGAGTTGGAACTAGAACGAAATGTTTTGAAGACTCCCTAGTGTAGGAGTATATCTCTATTATATTATGCTGCCCTGCCACTATGAACATTGTAAGTGCTCCTCATTTCTTCCAGACAGATTTATCATAATACCTTGTTTTAGGACAATGTTTAATATAAAACTACAATATTCCCTTCATTCTTTTTTTATTTTTTAACTTGCACATGATTTAGCCTCAATTTGATTTACCCGAATGGCAGATTTGAGAAATCTGGGAAGACTTGTATAAACTGATTTCTAGGTACCTTGTACTGGGTGTCCTTAAAGTCTTCCCCCCCCCCCTTTTTTTTTAATAATTATAACTTTTCATTGACAGAACCCATGCTTGGGTAATTTTTTACATTATCCCTTGCACTCACTTCTGTTCCAACTTTTCCCCTCCCTTCCTTTACCTCCTCCCCCAGATGGCAAGCAGTCCTTTACATGTTAAATATGTTACAGTATATCCTAGATACAATATATGTGTGCAGAACCGAACAGTTCTCTTGTTGTACAGGAAGAGTTGGATTCAGAAGGTAAAAAATAACCCGGAAGAAAAACAAAAATGCAAACAGTTTACATTCAATTCCCAGTGTTCCTTCTCTGGGAGTAGCTGCTTCTGTCCATCATTGATCAACTAGAACTGAATTAGATCTTCTCTTTGTCGAAGAAATCCACTTCCATCAGAATACATCCTCATATAATATCGTTGCTGCCGTGTATAATGATCTCCTGGTCCTGCTCATTTCACTCAGCATCAGTTCATGTAGGTCTCTCCAAGCCTCTCTGTATTCATCCTGCTGGTCATTCCTTACGAACAATAATATTCCATAACATTCATATACCACAATTTACCTAGCCATTCTCCAATTGATGGGCATCCATTCATTTTCCAGTTTCTGGCCACTACAAACAGGGCTGCCACAAACATTTTGGCACATACAGGTCCCTTTCCCTTCTTTAGTATCTCTTTGGGGTATAAGCCCAGTAGTAGCACTGCTGGATCAAAGGGTATGCACAGTTTGATAACTTTTTGTGTCCCTAAAGTCTTAGTGAAGTTTTAATTGCTTAAATTCATACCATAGAGCTATGTTACTTAAATCTTCACTAAGATTTTGGGGATACACTGTATACAATGCCTAGAATAACGCTAACAAAAATATCACTAAGATATAGCAGAATTCACATTATTCACAAAATCTAATCTTGGTTCTAGAGAACAAATGTTGAAACACTCTTCCCTTTGCATGATAGAGAGGAGATAGGATGTAAAAAGGAATCATTTGCTTATACTGTCAACTCCCAGATGCTGGGGTAGTTTGATTTGTGGAGCTGTTTTCCTTCATTCTAGGACAGAGTTGGTTTGGAAAGGAATGGTCTATAAATATCACCTTTTATTTTCTAATTCCTAAATAGTCAATAGCCAAAGAGTTGTCATAGCTACTGCTACCATGAAGTTTGGGGCAGCTAGATGGCACAGTGGGTACAGTACTAGAT
Organism: Antechinus flavipes; assembly: GCF_016432865.1. Classification (NCBI taxonomy): domain Eukaryota; kingdom Metazoa; phylum Chordata; class Mammalia; order Dasyuromorphia; family Dasyuridae; genus Antechinus; species Antechinus flavipes. The sequence continues at coordinate 372,365,163 of NC_067401.1, forward strand.
CTGGAGATAGGAAGACTCATCTTGAGTTCAAATACAGTCTCGGACACTAGCTGTGTGATCCTCAGCAAGTCACTTGAGCCAGTCTGCCTCAGTTTTTCTATTTGTAAAATGAGCTGGAGAAAAAAAAAGGCAAACCACTCCTCTATCCCTGGTTAAAAAAACAAAAAACAAAAAACTTCAAAAGGAGTAATAGAGATTGAAAAAGGACTCAACAGCAAAAGGAACAACTGCCCACATTTTGATATTTAGAGTCTGGTGGAAAAAAAGAGTGGAACAGATGTTATGAATCTCCTAATATATAAGATAAAGATATGAAAGGGATCTTACATGGCAACGAGTAAATACCCCTTCGTTTTACATGAGGAACTGGGGTCTAAAGAAGCCACACGGAATACAGGTAGCAGGGATTGGATTCAAAGCCTGGTCCTCCTATCTTTAATCTAGAATGTTTTCTAATTGCATCATTTACAGATGAAAAAGCTAGGGTCCATGGCAATCACTTGTCCAAGACCACAGAAGTAGCAGTAGGCAGCAGAACTAGATTTGACCTTAAATCTTTTGCTAACAAACTCAATGTTCTTCCCATGGCAAGATTCTGCCCCACCTCAAACCTCTGCTTTATTTCCACCATGCAGTTAGGCAAAGGAAGACCGTAGGAATGATGGGATCATGTTCCAAGACTTAGTAACCTCCTCAAACTTCAAGAGAGGTAAACAATGTCATGCAGTGCAACTGGTAGGCATATGCCACAGGGGCAGGAGAGAAAGAAAATAAAACAAAAAACAAGACAAGTGGTGGGGACATACCTGAAGGAGTCGTCCCCAGGGATAAGACAGATTGGTGAGGGGAGGGAACAAGCGTTTATTAAGTGCCTATTGCATACCAGGTACTTCACAACCATTTCATTTGATTCTCACAATAATTTAGGTGCTATTGTTATAAATATTAGAACACTTGATTACTGTGAGTTCCATGAATTAAACTCCTATTCATTAAATAAATATTGATTAAGTAGTTTTAGAAGAAGTGCACTTTTACTGGGGCCTTGGTTAGCTTAATATTGGCTTTTTTTTTTTTTTATCTTTCCTCAAAGTTTCTCTTTGCCTACTGTAGAATGCAGCCAAAACTGCTGTCTAGCTACTGCTTCCCAAAATATTCTCAAATCTCTAATAAGAACATGAATATGGGCAAAGAGTTCAGAGTTACTGAATCACAGGGCTATAAAGGGCTTTATAATATCTTGTTCAAACTGAACTAGAAAGACCTCTTCTCTACACTATTACCAATTAGACATTCCTTAGCTTTCTGCCTGAATACCCCCAGTAACACAGAAATCACTTCCTCTCCAAATGATCCATTTCTTTTTTGGACACATCTAATTGCTAGAAGGTTTTTCCTTATCTTGAAAAGAAATCTGCATCTCCTTCCCTGTAATTTCTACCTATTGATTTTCATTTAGCCAACACTTCTCTGAATCTTGGTTTGAGAGATATTTAGAGCAAAGTCTAAGGCTACACTTAAGATTTCTATGAATTAAGACCTTCATTTTAGGTTTTAAAAATAGCAATTTAAGTGCATGCAATTTGCTAGCCTTACTTTTTTGTAGTCACTGATGGATGGATAGGTAGGAGAATAAAGTATCCATGAGGAACACAACTAAATTTTTTAAATCTTGTACTTGACCTTGAATGGTAATTTTGTTGTATGGCCTGAAATCAACTTTTCTTCTTCTGGGAGAGGCCAGAAGAAAAAAAGCTGTTATCACCTCAAGTAGAAGCTATTAAACTAAGTCTGTCACAGACTCTTAATTCAATCTTTTTTTTTTTTCAAATAAGTTAACTGAAACCCCTGATTTTGATTATACCAATATAGGTATATTCTATTCAAAGAGAGGAAGTGAACCAACCTTCAGGAAAAACCAGACCCTCTTCCCTCTTGCTTATTCAGGCACGTACCTGACATTCCACATTGCAGTAAAATGCTTGTCTACATCTTCCACATTTCGACAATCCTTCTTTCCTTAAAAAGAAAAAGGACACTGTAACATCCACCCTGTAGAGGAGATGGACACAGACACACAATCCTATCCAGTTTATCATGCAATAATAAATAGGTTAGCAGAGTCAATATTTTAGTAATCTTAAATTTCCCATTAGTAAATATCATTTTTTCAGAAAAAAATTTTGACCACAAGATCAATGGTCAAACCCCAATGGAAATGGCTATTAGTCAATCTGAATATATATATAAGCATTGTTGTTGTTCAGTCATTTTAATTATGTATGACTCTCTGTAACCCCATTTGGGATTTTCTTGGCAAAGAAACTGTAGTAGTTTGCCATTTCCTTCTCCAGCTCATTTTACAGATGAGAAAACTGAGGCAAATTGAGGCTATGACTTGCCCAGGATCACACAGCTAGTAAGTATCTAAGGCCATGTGACTCCTGGCCTAGCACTCTTTATCAACTGTGCCATGCTATGATACTGTATATGATATATTTGCAGCTGTCTTTATTCTGTGTAGTTACAACAGGTGAATCCAGCAGTTTCTTTCTCAGAATGGCAGAGACATTATCTATCTTTGAGGTTATTAAAAAAAAAAAAAAGATTATGGAAACAATATGCTAATTAGGAAATGGGGTGGTTCCTTCCTAGCTTTGCTATGGTCTTATTTTGTTTCTTTATCAGTGAGTTTTATAATGAAATTTGCCAAAAAAAAAAGAATGAAAAAGCTTTCAAGCATATTGAGAAGGAGCAACTATCATACATATATCTTCGTGTTATTTTCTATATTATTTGAAAAAACATTTACTGTATGGCTACATGATACTTTCCCTCTTAAAGTATATAGACCCAAATGAGTTCAAATTAATCTAGAAAGATATAGAGTTGGCAATTCAAGTAACCTGGCTTATATTGTTCTCTAGATTATAATTAATTAAAAGCATTATGGTTTTGAGATAAGAATTATACTAACGAGAAAACTTTTAAAGCTCTTCAAGAAAAAGTTAATCAATAGGAAAAACCTGTGGGGAAACTGAAGCTTGCAGTGAGTGATCTACAAACTTAACTTGACATAATTAGAACAACTGTAAGTTGTACACCAAGAATCAACAAGATTTGAATGGAAAGGGATTTGGATCTGGAATCAGAAGTTATTGCTCAGTTATTGCTCAGTCATGTTTGACTCTTCATAACCCCATTTGGGGTTTTCTTGCCAAAGGTACTAAAGTAATTTGTTCTTCCTTTTCTTGTTCATTTCATCAATGAGGAAATTGAGGCAGACGGTTAAATGACTTGTCCAGATCACACAGCTAATAAGTGTCTGAGACTGGATTTGAACTCTTGAAAACATAAGTCTTCTATTGTTGAATATTTAATACGTGAAGAATACTACACTAGTTAATATAATGGGATAGAAAAGATTAACTAACAAGGCAGGCCAAAAGTGATAGAGCAAACTTAAAATTTAAAGACTTAAGAATTAAAAGCTTAAGCTACCATGCAGAGATCTAGCCCATGATTCTCTGACTCAGAAAAACATAAACCAAAATAATAATGTTTTCTAATTGTAACTCTTAGTATTATTTATGGCTTTGTGACAAGAAGCCAATTTCTTGCATATCAGTTTTTTCCCGTCTGCAAAAGGGGGATGATAATTCCAGCATTATCTTGTAGGTCTGATATTTTAAACCCGGGGTTTAAACACTCCAAATCCAGGACACTAACAACATCTTTTAAAAAGAGAACAACGTGAAAATTTGGTACCATTGATGGCTGCAAACAATAGCTAAATAAAATACCTGAATAGGAACATTCTCAAATGAAATCTCTGAAACACAGATTGATGGACACATCTGTGCATCTCTATCCATATTGTCCCTCCTTAATCAGATACAATCTTGTTTTTGTGTAACCTTTATATAACAAGAACTGTACTGTTCCTTTATAAAACTTTCCATGTTGCTGTGTACCTTATTAGATACAGACAAATACAATTTTTTTAAAGAAAATAAAATCATAAATTAAAACACAACTAAAAAAACTTATTTTTTTCCAAGTTTTATTCTATCTCTTCCTTCCCCTCCCCCCAAAAAAACCTTTCTGTGTAATTCTTGGCTCCGGTAAAGTCAACCTTTTTATTTGCAGAATCATTTGACTGCAGGGGAGAGGAGGGAAGGAAAATGGGAAGTCAATCACGGCTCCAACTCCACCGCAAAGTATGCTGCTGCATTGCAGCAGACCAGAGACAGCTATCTGGTGCCTGCAGAAGGACAGACCTGACCTACCCAGCAAGAAATCAGCCTGCCACCCCTGATGGATCCCTCTCCTTGAGCTGGCAAAAATACAAGGAGAAAGAAAAGAAAAAAGTCATGCTGCTGAATTCTTTGCTCCTTCTTGTCAGCAAGCGGTAGTCACTACATTACTCCCACAGAATCCAGCAAGTTTTCCAAAAATGATTCTGTTGGAACTAAACAGACTGTCTTACAGTTTTCATGACAGCACTTGAATCTCGAGAATCAGACTGCACGATGTGTGGGAGAGAAACACATTTCAAAGCTGAAGCATAACAAACATTCCAAATTTGCTGGTCTAAAAAAATTGACAAGAGCATAATAATCTAGCTCAATATGGCCCTTATTTCTAGGCACTTTTGGATACAAGGACACAATTGCTTTGGAGATATCCAGAGGTTATCCAAACTCTTAATCTGTGTCTGTGTGGAAATCACAGATTGGTTAAGAACTTATCCCGTGCCTACTATAAATGGAGTATCTAGGTAGCAAAAGGATATGTGTGTGTGTGTGTGTGTGTGTGTGTGTGTGTGTGAGAGAGAGAGAGAGAGAGAGAGAGAGAGAGAGAGAGAAAGAGACAGAGAGAGAGAGAGAGTGTTGTGGGAAGGGGGAAGAGGGGTGCAAAACATACACAAAAAAAGAAAGATAACTTTTTTTACTATTCTTATACCATATATGGGAGAGACAGACTCAAATGCTTGATAGCAATTTGCTTGTTCTTGGTCAACAAGTGATGGAATATAGTTCAAGGCAGCTAGGGAGATCGATTGTTGAACTTGGAAGTAAGGAAAACTCGACACCTTTTATCTATGTGAGCCTGAGAAAGTCAGATTAACTCTCTAAGACTCAGTTTCCTCATCTGTAAAATAAAACATAACAAAAGCACTCTCAGGGTTGTTGTGAGAATAAAATAATATTTATAAAGTCCTTTGAAAACCATAAAGTGCTCCAAAAATGCTTATCATCATCAGCATCATTATCATTATGTGTAGAAAAACTTGAAGGCTAAAAAACCTGGGTTTGAAGCCTAGCTTTGACATGTTCTGTAATCTAAGTCTTCATTTGAAAAATGGTTTGCTGTGAGGACCAAACATGTAAGTTATATAAAACTTTGTAACCACAAAGCCGTATAAATTAGGGTTATTATGCTACAGTTTGAATACATAACAATCATGTGATTAGAGTACAATGGGGATATCTCAGAAAGCTTTTTGGAAACAGTAAATTTATAGATGCTTAATATGTGTGGTTGTATCTTCCTCCATTAAAAAAAGATCTACTTTTAATTAAGATGCAGCTTTGACTCATTTCCAGGCTCAAAGGCAACATCTCAAGGGGAAAGCAGGCAATTTTAGCTGTAATGATTCAAGTATGCTGAGATCTCCAGTGGGATTTAATCAGAACAATGTGGCCACTCTCTTTTTTGGGATCCAGTGGCCAAGGTTACTCAGTGTCATTTCAATAGCCAATGCTGCTCTAGATCCAGTCATTTCAGTGGCCAAAGAATCTAATCTCTTCATCTACAAGCTTTAAACCCAAGTAAAAGGAGATGTTGAGTTACTTTCTCAAATCCTTTTTCCTTTGAGGGACAATTATCCTGAAGGTGAGAAAGAAATCCCAAAAAACAGATTCAGAGAATAAATTTGGAACTAGGAAGAGCCTGAGAGGTCAACTAGCCCAATTCGCTCATCTACAGATGTAAAAACTGAAGCCTAGATAGAAGTGACTTATCTAGGGTAATACAGGTAGTTAGAGCAGAGCATGGGGGTCTGCATGAGTTTAAGCCCAGGTCCTTGGATTCTAAACCAAATTTAGTCTTTTTTATTATATTTCTCTACTATAGCAACTCCTGTGACTGATAGAGCCAACTTTGATGAGGACCCGGTGATAGATTGGTCATCTGGCTACTTATGAAAGCCTTGCTCCATTTGGCCTGGGGGAGTCCTTTACTCCCTATAAGCAGGCAAAATGACATATAACAATAACAACAATAATAATGATATTAATACTTATATAGTGCTCTTTATATGTGCTGATACTGCTAAGTGCTTTACAATTATTATCTCATTTGATCCTCACAACAATCCTGGGAGGTAAATAGTATTATTTTACAAATGAGGAAACTGAGTTAAACAGTGATTGAGCAAGAGAGGATTTGGACCCTAGTCTTCTCTCTCCAAAGTTACTCATTCCACTGATCCATGCTGCCTCCAAGGCTTTCAGTTTTCTCTAATTGGAAGCACAAAAAGCTCATCTCCCCATTCAATACAAGCAATATTAACCTACCCTACCTCATCATTCCATGGGTTCTGGTTATCTTGCTTGTTAAGTAATGGCCTCTATGCACACAGTGATGTAATACTGCAGATCTTTCACTGTAGTGCAAAATGCTGACTCTGGCCAGATTGTCCTTATCCTTAAATACCAGTATTTTCACAGCATCTTAGTACAGTCCATAAGATGGAGCTCACTATCAATGCAGGTCTAATTATTTCTTAAAGGATCTCACAGGCCAGTTCTCTTCTGTCAAGTAGAGGAGAAACTTGAGGCAATTATTGTCACTAATTCAGGAAAAAGTCTGCTTTTGTGTGAAAAACTTCAGGGGAAAAAATATGACCCCAAACTTTTTGCTTTGAATTATCTGGCTTATTGTCTCATCTTCCTTCTTTCTTTCTTTCTTTCTTTCCTTTCTTTCTTTCTCTCTCTCTCTCTTTCTCTTTCTTTTTTTCTTAATTAGGACAGGCTTGAACTTTAATAGTTCTACTATCTCATCTTTGAAATAAAGTCTCACTGAGCTAGTAAGTGAAGAAAATGTTTTATATTACTGACAAGGAAGTTTTAGCTAGAAAAGTTTATTCCTACTGTTTTCCAAAAGAATAAGTTTTCTGTATATCAAATCTCTGAAAACTTCATAGAGCAGATAAAACTTTCACTGCAGTAATTATTAACATAAGGTTTGTAAAACATATTCACAAGATTATAGGGTTTACAAACATTTAATTTATTATATTAGATTAAGAAACTGAGGCCCAGAAAAATTAATCTCTAAGTAACCCCTGGAACCTAGGTTTTCATTTTTAATTTGTGTCCTGGCTTAGTATAATGTACTATGTTCAATAAATCCTTAATAAATTTGATTGCATAAATGAATAAGCAGCCTAATTTTAGATTCTCCTAATTAAAAGGATAGGGAGAATCATTGATGTGATGTGACTGATTTAAAAATCTTTAAGATACTTCAATCAGTCAGCAATCACCTATTAAGTACCTTCTATGTGATAGGTAGACCCTATGGTAGGTGTTGTAGCAGGGGAAGACAAGAAGTTCATAAATAGATTTATATAAAATACATACAAAATAAGTATAAGGTAATTCTGGGAGAGAGGGTAAGAGGAGCTGGGAGAATCAAAAAGGGGTCACATTCAAATGAGTGCTTAATGATGCGCAGGACTGATGAATCTGGGGGAAGTGAGTGGGGAAAATGTAGAGAGCAGAACTTTGGAGAAGTGTACTTGAAAGAAGTATACTTGAAACAAGGTGTTAGCTCAGTGGAATTGATAAGACAATGGTTATCTAGTTTACATATACTTAGTACTTAGCACGGTGATGTAATAATTCTACAGTTGCTGTAATTGATATAGGGTATTTAAAATGAGGACAAAGTCAGCCACATAGATTCTATCTTTGACCATCCTCATCATGGCTCTCATGCCTTCTGCACTAAGATTAAGATTGGGCCACAGCAGACCAGCCTAAAAAGCTGAAATACTGAATTGTAATACTAACTGTTGTAAGATGTCTCTTCCCCACAGACTGCATTTTCAAGCATACTTCTCCAAAGTTCCGCCCTCTACAGGAAAACATAAGGGTTTTTAAGTGCTGAATATATTCCTTCTTATGATATCCCTTCCTAAGTCAAGTCATGCAGAGTAATCAGGGTTGATTTGGGGAGAATCCTTCTGTACTTTTTGGGGTGCTCTCCCTTTTCAGCACTTACCCTAGTCTTCATTCTGCATTTTGCCTTCCAGCAACCAGGGTTTTTTCTTTTAAAACAGTAAAATCAAACTCCCAGGTTGCATCTCTTGCTGATAAAAGAGACCATGATGCAGTAAGGAATTGGAGAGGGGCAGGGTGCTGCGCTTGCAAGGAAAAATGTCTTTTCAGCATCTCTAAGTTTTTACTAATTTCATCCTCCTCCACTAAAAATGAATGGCAGTCATATTGTGTTCTAATAGAGGAATCTAATGTCAGAATGTTACCAATCAGATATAGAAGCTTAATTTATTTAGAGACAGATGAAGATTGTTAACAAAATAGGACAAAAACTGAAAAATCAAGAAAGGTTAACAAGAGGTTGCTATGAGGTGCAAACAGCCTATTTTTTCCCCTTCTTCATTCTGGGATTACTTCCAAACTGAAACCTCACAAAACATGTTGAACTTTAGGGGCTAGGACCATGCTTCAAAAAACAAATCATTCTGCCTCTCATTGATTGACCAACAATAGACCCCAAGTTAAATCTCACTTGGTCAATAGTTGGGCCCTGATTAGGTCAGACCTGAATGTAAAGCAATGATTTCTGTTTTGGCCAGAAATTAAGGGTTTTCCCCTCCCAGACTGACTTTTTTTTTTTTTTAAACTAAGTTAAAGAAGTCATTCTCTGCTTAATTTCTTACCTAGCTTTAAACACTGATGGGTGTTATCTCAGTCAAATCTGTTAAAGACCTAGGTCTTAAAAAGCTTAAAAAGACCAAGGTCTCCCATTTCATCCAGGGCTATTTCCAGTCGTCCTGATCTATATCTGGTCACTGGATCCAGATGGTTCTGGAGAGGAAAGTGAGATGGGGAACTTTGCACAGCCTTCCCACAATTGAATCCAATTCACTTGCATGTCATGGTGTTACCTCCCTGGTGTCATAGTCATCTTTAAGAACAAAGGACAAACAATAACAAATGAAACAAAAGATTCTAAGAGGCAGAACTGAGGAAAGAGCATAGAGTATATGTTCTAGGGATTGGGATAGACAATGCAAAGCATAGAGACAAGATATAGAACATTATATGTGACACCAAGAAGGCTAGTCTGGCTGGACTGTAGGGAGGGATAGGGAATAATATAAGATAGAAAAGTAGGTTGGAGCCAGGTTGTGATGGAGCTTTAAAAGCCAAAGTGAAAATTTTGTATTTTATGTTGAAGGCAATGGGGAGCCACTGAAATTTATATTTTCTGCAAAGGAAATTATAAATACTCTGAAAGGCTAAGCTGCAGACATTTGATTTATTAAGTTGCTTAGATACAGTAGTTGAATTTTGGGAAATAAACACAGATGCTTACAGTATCTTTTTAGCTCATGAGGAAAGTATCCTGGCAACGAATTTTTAAAGAATAAACTATGAATTCTTTTCATTCTTCTGCCTTGAACTCCTAGCTCAGAACTTCTAATTGAATATTATAGATTCTTGTCCCATTCCATTAACCTACTACCTTCTCTACCTCCTCTTTTCATGTAGGAGAATGAAAAAAAAACTGACCTTTTCTATTCAGCATGTTTGCTTTTTTTTTTTTTAAGCCATTTTCTAATTTGATATTTTTTAGATTACCCTTAGATTAAAAAAAAGACAAGGGTAGGGATGGGATGCAAATTGGTAAAGCACAGCTTTATTCCCCTTTTTGACAAGATTTTTATCTTGTCTTTCCAAAATGCTGGTATTACTGACACATTTTCCCTCTCCTCCTGCTGACATCAAGGTGTCTTTGAACTCAAAGTACGTTCACATAAACAATGTGGGGGAGGGAAATGGGAGATCATATCCTGGGAAAATACAGACCTGCTACTGTTAGAAACAGAACTTGGAATACACTACCACTATCTAAGGAAATCAATTTGAACTGAAAAACAAAATAAAGATATACAGGGCGATTACTATGTCCTTGCTTTTAAAATTCCAAAGCCATGAAGCTCCAAAAATCTGTCATGTAATTAACAAGTCTGGCTAGTTAAGGCATTGATTGTCACAGGTGCTGTTAGTTTAGATAAAAAGAAATCTGATCATACAAGCACCAAACACTTTCTGAAATGAAGCTTAGCAGGTTTTGCCATGAAAGAAAATGATACTGGCATGGAAGGGGATTTGTAGTAACAATGACTTTTCACCAAAGGTGGTAGGAGATGAGAGCTGACAGGCAGGGTCTGTAGACCCAAGCAAATGAAAGGAGAAAAAAAAAACTTAGATCTATAAGGTAACCTAAGAAATAAGAAAATAGGAAACAAAATTAAGCTCTCCCATTTCTTGTGAGATTGTATAAATAGGCCATCTAAACCTTATTTTTGAGTGAAATAAGTTAAGGAATATTAGAATCTTATTTATTATGAATGATATTGGGGGCAAGGACAATACTTGTGCTATAGAGCATCTGTGTCATATAGCAGGAGAGATGCACAATTTAATTCACGGTATAGCTGAATCCGTGTGTGCAGCAGGGTGCTTTATAACAGCGCCTTACTATACGTTTATATTAATGCGGATCTTTGTTCTTGAGCTCGTTAAAATTTAGAGTCCAGTTCCTCTATAGGAGGCAGGTACCTTTTAGGACATTAAGGTAGAAACTAATAGGTTTTCCCAACTATTAGAACTGGTGCCATGATTTATGGGGAGGAAGCAGGGCTGGGTGGTCAGCTCAGCACCTGAATGATAAGAGGTGAAGCTTCATTCATTCTGACTTCACTGATCAGGAGTCTGTGATAATTCAGACCCCAGCTCTGCTGACTTTTATCTTTATGTCACTAAGCAAGAGTATAAATTGATTCTCATCTATTTCTTAAAGTACCTGCAACAATTTCTAAATCTTACAGCTTCTTCTCCTGCTCCCTTCTATAGTGTTATAGTATATCTTTTCAAATAACAAAATTATAATTCTTTAAAAACACTATGTAACCCAAATACAAAAGTTCTTCAAATATGCTTTTTTTTTTTGCCATAGCTACTTTGCCTTGCCTTACAAAAAATTATTATTATTTTCTTTCTCTTCCTTTACCTAAATTCTTCTACATGGATAAACAAAATATCTGTTTATCCTTACTTTCTTCTTTAGAAACATAAGTAGCATGTTGAGGTGTTTTTTGGGGGGGGGAAGGAAAGGAGGGGTTAGGGGAAAGTAGAATAACTATTTCTAGTTCTTCAGATGTATGCACTCTTACCCTATCAATAATTCAATTAATATCACTTACAATATTTCTCCTAGTGATCCTCTCAACATTTTAGATTCAGAGCAACACATAGGTGACTTCAGAACTTAAGCTCCAGATGAGCTGATGTTTGGCCAGCTGCTTTGCAGACACCCTAAAGTGGTCTCCCCTCTTCCATTTCCAAGGTGCATATGCTCCCATCAAATATTAGAGTCAAGAGACAAAGAATGCCCTCTTAATTCTAACACATAGATTTTGCATCCTCACTCTTTCCCTTTCATTAGCAGAACAGCAGACTAAATCTCCTTGGTTATTTTCCAGTGTGAAAAACCAGGTTATGGATTTTTCCAAAGCACTTGCAAGCAATTTTCTTAAACAAATGGCTAGTTGTAGTTTTCAACTAAAAAGCTTGAGGAGATATACTTCCATGATTTTCTAGATTTCTTTTGAACCTTGTGGATTTTAATAACTACTCTGAAGCAAAGAATATAGCTATTAAAAAGAAAAAAAGAGGTGGGGGGGCGGCAGGGGCAATGTTCCATTTGTTGAAATAGCCAGTGACATTCAAATCCGTTTATTGAACTAAACTTTATTTTGCAAAGCACTAAGCCAGGCTCCTTTTGTTGAGACCACACCTGTGTATAAACACCTTCCTAAGCAGATGTAACTTAAGACAGGGTTTTTGCCCAGCGGTCTGAGCCCTAGGCTGAGCATGAGGAAGGCACAAATTGGATCTGAGTCTCAACCTTACAGCTATTAGGCTCTCAGCAAGCCCCAAACACATTGTACCTCAGGGTCTTCATTTGTAAAATGAGAATATTGGACTAACAGGTTTAAGATCTTTTTCAGTTCTAGGATTTTATGACTTCTAAAATATTTTTCATTATGTCATTCTTTTCTTCAAAAGCTTTCAAGAAAAGTGTTTCCTATCTTGAGATAATTTTAATTCCCCTGGTCTAGAGCTGCTACCCACTCACTCCTTAGTCAAAGCCCTGCCCTTTGGGCAGAGTGATTTCAGCGGCACAGCACAAAGTGGTCCTGTCCTTCTTGTCACTACCAATGCCCTCTCTTTTCAAATTCTAGTCATTCTTCAATTCCAATCTTGAGTCCCATTTCTTTCACTAAGACTTCTTTTTAACTATTCTAGCCCACCTTTATTCTCTGCCTTTTCTAAACTCTTTGAGAAGCCCATGGTAGAGCCCAGAGGTAGCAAATGGGTAGCCTGTGGTCCAATCAGATGAAAAAATAATTGAGAAATGTTTGAAAAAATAAAAATAAAATGACAATACAATACAGATAACATTAATGTGTGTGGTTTCCTCAATCAATGTGTAGCTTGCAGGGGTCCCTTTCTATTGGAATTTGATAAAATACTAAATTTGGAGTTAGGGAGACCTGAGTTCAAATTTTGCTTCTGATATAGACTAGCTGTACAAGTTACTCAAGCTCTCAAATGTCTCTTTTTATGATGCCTTTCATGTGTGTTGTAAAAGGATTCCCACTTTGGCACAGATTGGATTAGATGGTCTCTAAGGTCCTTTGTATGGGCAGCTTGGTGGGATAGCAGATAGAGTGTTGGAGTCAGGAAGATCTGAGTTCAAATCCAGTTTCAGACACGTGCTAGCTGTGTGACCCTGGGCAAGTCATTTAGCCCAGTTTGCCTCAGTTTCCTCATTTGTAAAATGAGCTGAAAATTAAAATTGCAAAGCACTCCTGTAACTTTGCTGAGAAAATGCTAAATGGAGCAATGAAGAGTCAGATGTTACTGAAAATGACTAAATAACAACAACAATAACTTCTAACTCTGAGATTCTAGGATTGCCATTTAGCCTTCTTTAGATTTTTCAAGAGGGTAGCCTTCTTTAGATTATTCAAGAGGGCACTTTAGGATCCTGTAGGACCTTTGTTGGTAACACATCAACTCTATTATTTGCAGATGTGGAAGTAACAAGCAATTAGATGTCCAACTGATGTAATTCTGGATAAAAAAAGTTTCTCTGTTCTAGTTTTCCTATAAAGATTTTTAGAATAGTATTAATGATGGTTAAAAGAATCCACTCCCATGGAAGAATTGCAAATATGTTAATCAGTACCAATACTATTGGAGATTCTTCCACATGATCCAAAGACCAACAAAAATAGAAAAGCTCCTTTTCCCCAAGAATCCACTAAAAAAAAAAAATTAAGAAAAAAGTCTATATACACAATGCTGACTTCCATTGTCAGGCTACAATGAGTAACTTGTATTTCCATAATTTAATTAATCTCTTGGTAAATTTTTATTATGGGGAAGCTAGGTGGAACAGTAGATACAGTGACAGTCCTAAAGTCAGGAGAACTCATTTTTATGAGTTCAAATCTGGCCTCAGAAATTTATTAGCTGTTATTTAACCTCATTTGCCTCAGTTTCCTCATCTGTAAAATAAGCTAGAGAAGGAAACAAAAAATCATTCAAATATCTTTGCCAAGAAAATCTCAAATGGAGTTATAAAGAATTGGATAAAACTCTACAAAAACAAGCTAAGTAAGTGCCTTCTATACTCTAGAATTCCAGTATGCTGGACATTAGAGATCCAAATACAAAGAATGAGACAATTCCTACTCTTAAGTAGGTACATTTTTATAATTAATACTTTTAGATTTACAAGGCACTCGCCTCACAGAAATGTGGACTGTGGACAAGGCAAGTGCTATTTATCCCCATTTTATTGATGAACTGTCTTAAGAGTGAAACAGACTATGCCTTAAGAAACTGAGTTGCTTATTACTGCAGGTCTTAAAGGAATTGTAGGCTTCGTGAATACTTGCTGAGAGGCATTTTCTAGGCAGGGATTAGACCAGATGAATGTTTTGCTCCCTATATAATTTAGGTGTGTGTGGGGGCTGTGAATTTGATTTTTAAAAATATTTTAATTTTTAAAATTCTGAAAATATTTTAACAATTATATACTTAATAACCAAAATAATTTAATAAAATATTATTTATCTCTTTTGTAATTCTATGTATTTTATTTTCTGAATTTATGATAGGAACAGTATTCTAATCCTTGCACCCAGGAGATTAAAGCCAGTTTTTCTCCTTAAAAGGTACTGAAATCTGGTTAGTTCAAGGGATTAAAGGCTCAAGTTGCTGAACTTACTTTCTGGTGAGTCCAAACCCAAGACAGCAATGGGGAGCATCAAGCATATTCTGACTCTTGGCTGGTGGATGCCAATTGATAACTCAAGCAATGACCAAATTGAAGAGTTCTCAATGTCTCTCCTTACTGACTATCCTGTTATGATTCAGTAAACTTCCTTTTGTTAATTCACGTGAATGATTTTGTTTCAATATTGAACCTAAACCACTAGGAAGCCAGGCCCATCTCAGAATAGCTTTTTAGGATATTTAGTCAAAGAAGGGTTCCACTGGCTTCATGAATTGTCAAAGGAGACTAGGATACAAAAAAAGGTTATAAATCTCAGGACTTAGAAGCTAAGATTCATTACAATTCTAAAGATATGATTCTATAATGCCAATAATTGATTCAACATCAATGGGCAATTCATTTTTTGCCAATTTGCAAAATTTGTACTGCCAAAGGCCCTTACTTTAAAAAAAAAAAATCTATAAACAAACAAAAGAACTTGACTTTTGATAAATGAAGCAAGATTTATCCCCAATTCTATGTGAATGGACATAAACTCTTGGCTTAGGGTGGGGGAACTAAGCAGAGGAGGAAGTTATGTTGACCACATAGTTAGGAGAAAGCATGGCTTTCTTTTGTCTTTAGGAAAGACAAGGCACTAGGATTTAGAATCAGCCACCAACCCCTATGCAATGGGAGATAATCATTTGGGGTTGTTTTTTTCCCCCCAATGTTGTCAGGTAGTTGTTACAATAATTATAGCCTTGTGTTTTAAAGATATACTTAGTGTATCTTTTTGAGAAACATAATTACTTAACAAGATATAAGATTATTTTAAAAATAAGTGGGGGCAATGCAAAGAACACTTTTGTTCATAAAAATAAGATCAAATTCATCAAATTTACCCATGTCTGACAATAAAAATGAGGTTCAGCTTGACTGGCTCCCAAAAAGAAAAATAGGAAATTTAAGTTTGTCCAGAAGTAGAACATCAATTAAAAACTAGGTTTATTGACTGGCTCAGATCAGAGAAGAATTTGCCAAAACTGCAGTGCGATATTTGTGGAAATGTTCTGTCAGATGAGAGCCTGAAGCCAGCAAAGCTTTCTCAACATCTGAAGACAAAGCAATCAGATTTTCTTTCTAACAAAAATCTTGAAATGAAATGCCAAAGTGACTCCTTTTAAGAGTATTTATTAGCCAAAAAAAAAAAAAATCACTAGCTGGGACTTTGCATTTTAATTGCTTTTCAAGTAATAGCTGGCATTGATATTGTATCAAGCTAAGTGCTTTTTTATAAGGATGATCTCATGTGGTGAAGCAAATACTACAGTGGCTATTTCCCCCATTTTGCAGATGAAGAAATTGAGAGTTAGGTGAAATGACTGACCAAGTGTCGCAAAGCTCACATCTGTGGCAGATCTCAAATGTCAATTAATTCCAAGTCCAACATTCTTTTCACTACACTAATATTATTCGTTACAGGTGAGGAGCACCACAGTGCACAGAGCATCAGTTCTGGAGTCAGAGAGACTCCTCTTTCTGAGTTCAAATCTGGCCTCTGACACTAGTTGAGAGAGACCCTGGACAAGTCACTTAAGCCTGTTTGCTACAGCTTTCTTATCTGGAAAATGAGCTGGAGAAGGAAATGACAAAGCACTGCAGTGTCTTTGCCAAGAAAACCCCAAATGAGGTCATGATGAACTGTACACACAATTGAACAACAAATTTAGTCAATAAAGTCAAAGTAAAGTGATTGGCTGGGGCCTGGACCTGTGATTCTAGTGATTTATAGTAAACTCTTGGATGAGAAAACCTCCTTTACAGATGAAGATCAAATCTGTGCATACTTTTTAAACTTTATTTTTCTTGGTATGTGTGTGTTTTCTTTTACAACATGGCTAATGTATATATATATTTTGTTTGAATTTACATATATTATTGATATATTGCCTGCGTTTTCAAAAGGAGGGGGATAGGAAAGGAGTGAATTTAGAACTCAAATTTTTTTCTTAAATGTTAAATTTTTTATAAGTAATTGGGAAGTATTTAATGCAATAAATTATATATATATATATAGAGAGAGAGCACATATATACATATGTGTGCATATACATATATGTATTGTACTTATGTATGTGTGTACATAAATATAGTTCCAAGGCTAGCTATGACATTATACTAAATTCTCTCTCAAGCCAAGCAGGGCAAAAAAGAATCAGAAGCAAGTTAAATTTAAAAGATCAAAGAAAAAAATCTTCAAGAGATTGGAGAAGACAAGTTGTTTATACCTGAATCCAGCAGAAGTCTTCAGAAGCCATATATAGGAAAGACATCATCATGAGAATCCATTCCCAGTGAGCCTTTCATTGAAGGCAAGGTTCTTGGTCTGAAATCTATGTAAGGAACCTTTAGCCACTCAGAAAAAAAACCATCTGCTACAAGTCAGGGAATTCCTCAAATCTAAAGTTGGGAAGTAGGTCTCAGAAGGGCTGAAGTACTTGGGAAGCTTGCCAAAATGAATCAATCTACTTTGGACAGAATTCATGGTTTGATTCCACATCAAACCCTGAAACCAGTTGGATCTTTTGTCATTTTACATTTGGTGACATATATTTCTTATTCTCAAAAAACTTCATGTTTTGTGTCATTTTACAGTAGATCCCATATTTACCATTACAAAACTGAAAAACATAGAATACAAGCCCCACTACATTTATTGTTCATTAACTTAAAAACACACTTGATCTGTAATAATAACAGCTAATGCTTAGATAGCACTTACTATGTGCCAAAGTGCTGTACAATATACTACCCAAAGACTCTCTTCCAGCAAGTTACTTCCTCTACATAGAACTAAATTATTCAAGATTCCCTGAAAGCTATAACAACATAGATAACCTTATTTGACAACCATCTGATCATTATGATCAGGTGATGCACAAAGAAGAAGAGAAAAACTTGCCAAAAGTATTTGGCATAGCCATGCAAGGGATCTGACATTTAATTCAAGTTGAAGGAGAATTTTTTCTACCTTGAGAAGTCTTCCAGATCCCCCTGTTTGAAGACAGCACTCCCTGGAACAGAGTCTCTTGGAGATCTGTAATCACTCTGGAATATGGTCTAACCCCACACACAAGAAAGTCCAAGCATTTAAAAATATATAATCTAAGGCAACGGCCTTTAGTGAGATAACCTATAATGCTCATCCCTGCCCTCAAGGAGTTTGCAATCAATTTTTTTTGAGAGGGCCTGTATACCTATAAATAAGAAAAACGTGTATGAAATAAATTGTTAAAGGTAATTACAAGGTGATTTAAGAGAGATTTAAGAGAGAAGTACTAGAAGCCAGGGGTGATGGCTGATAGCTAGAAGGCTGCCCACGTTCCTGAGAGTCACAGCTGGCTTTTCTATGAATGACCAGATAGTAAAGGAAAGTTGTTTCCTAAACACATGAGATTTTTTTTTGGGGGGGGTGTTATTTTTCCTTTTCAGTGGCACATTTTTGTCCTTTAAAGAATTCTCAAAGAACTATGATTTCCTTCTGTTCACTGTGGCTCTGTGAATGCTTTTGCAATTGAGGAGTATGCTAAAAGAAATGGGAACCTTGTCCATGGAGCTCACACAAAATGAAGTGTGTGGCTCTGTCTGTCTGACTGGCTCATTCAGTTAAAACTAGTTTTTTAGGAAGGTCAAAATCAAGGATTTGATCTTCGAATAACCCAGTTATTCTAAATCTCTTCCACAAGAGACTATAGTCCTAATCTAGCCTACCCTTCAAGCAAATGAAGACTCCTCCAGTTACAAGGAGAAAGAACAAGAAGCCAAACTATAGAAAGCCGCGCGTTCTAAAGGGAGGACATTTGTAAGAGGCTTGTCATCTTTTTATGGCAAACAGCAGCAGTCCTGGTTATAGCCAACAGCTTCTCCTTTGGCACAATTCTTCTGGGTGTTTTGGGAAGAATTATTCATCCTCAGAGTGAAGGGAGAGGGTTATAAGCTTTGCAGTCAGAGGAGCTAGCTTCAATTTCTATTTCTCATGCTTATTACCTGTGTGACACTGGGCAAGTCTGAGCCCTCAATTTCCTCATCATCCATGAAGAAGGAGGAAAGAGGAGGAAGAAGGAAAAAGAAAGAAGGAAGAGGAAGAAGAAAAGG
Source organism: Antechinus flavipes (assembly GCF_016432865.1). Classification (NCBI taxonomy): domain Eukaryota; kingdom Metazoa; phylum Chordata; class Mammalia; order Dasyuromorphia; family Dasyuridae; genus Antechinus; species Antechinus flavipes. Next base: position 372,383,931 of record NC_067401.1, read on the forward strand.
AGGAGGAGGAGGAAGAGGAAGAGGAGAAAGAAGGGATTAGACTAGTCAGCCTCTGTGGTTTTTTCAGTTCTTTATTTATCATCATCACCTTTCTCTAACATTAGTGAGAATTCTCTTTTGTAAGCCACAGATTAAGGCAGCACTGTGCCAGAAAAGGGTATAGAATTTGGTGTCCAAGGGATTGTGCTCAGACCATGGCTTCTCTATATTAAGAGCTATTTAAGCTTAGACTAATCACTTTATTCTATTTGGGCCTCAGTTTCCCTATTTGCAGATTAAGTCTGTACAATCTATGATTCTTTCAGTCAATCAAAAGAATAAGCATTTATAAAATGCTTACTAAGTGTCAGTGGAGAAGGAAATGCAAACCACTCCAGTACTTTTGTGAAGAAAGCCCCAAATGTAGTCATAAAGAGTCAGACATGACAACAACAAAAAAACATTCCAATGCCTGTACTAAGGCACTGGAATAATATAAGCAGAAAGACAGACTTACAAGGAGCTTACATTCTAATAAGGAAAAGAGCACATAAAAGGAAGTTGAAAAGGGGAGTGGACAAAGTTGATTAAAATATCTGGCCCTGCAGCAGAAGGGAGAAAGTACAGAGAGCAAGAGAAAGAAGACAGGGGATTTGGGTACACTCTTTTAAAGAAAGTTCTTGGTGCAGGCATCCAGTCAAAAAAGAGAAGATAAATATAAGTAGGTAAGCTGGATTCCAATTTCTGGGCAAAATGTGAGAAGGTGCTATTAAAAAGAATTAGATGAGCCACCCACACTGGAGAACAAAACTGATGAAAAACAAATATTGTTCCATCTTTGGCCAGGCAGTCCACCATGGCAGTCCATCAATACATATATCATGGATAAGAACTGTAGATGGTCAATGAACAGAGTTCAGAACGAAACTAGAGAAATAAGAAAGAACTGAATATCATTTGAAGAATTGGGCAGAACTTTTGACAGCAATATCTTTCCATTAGAGTTAGATGGCTTTGAATTATAGAAGAACCTGATTTTGAAAAATTAAAATTAGAAAAGAACCAAAGAATAACGGCAAGATGCAGAATAATGGGTATAAGAAAGTCGCCATGTATCACTAATAAAAATTTACATGAAAGAACTGAAATTAAAAAAAAAAACAAAACTTCAGGGATATATACGATTAGCAAAAGATGAGTATTAATTACATATCAAGAGTGAGGGATAACAAACTATCTGAGGGCTGCATGTTACCCATGAGATAGCAGAAATATCAAAGAAAGACCTCATATTTTCTGGAGGATTTACGGAAAAGCCTGACAAAAACTACATAGAATGGAACTGTCTAGTGGACACATTGTGATGTGTACAGAGTATTGACACCCATAAGAGCATAAATTCATCAAAGTATTGCTAACAGCAGTTTGTAAACATTTAGAAAGGGAAATAAAGATTCATCAAAAAGAGGTCATGTCAATATCATTTCCTTTTTCTGACATAATTTCCAAATTGCCATATCAGAGCAATGTTGTAGACCAATATACTGGATTAATTTAACAAGGCATTTGACATTCTCTCATAATATTCTTTCTAGACAAAAGAGATGAGTACTAGATAACTGTACAGTTGGATGGATTCAAAACTGGTTAAATGACTGGACTCACAGAGTCAAATTGAGTGATGTTAAGATATTAATAGCGGGATGCCCCAAAGTTCTATTTTTTGGTATACTGTGTTAAATATTTTTTAATGACTTAGCTGAAGGTATATATAGAACAATGAACAAATCTGCAGGTGACAAAGTTGGGAGGGACAGGTACTAAAATATCTGAAAGTATAAAAATGGCAGATTTAATGGCAGATTCAATAAAATTGAATCATGAGAAATTGTAAGGTCTTGACCTTCAGGTCAAAAATCACAAGTATAGGATGGCAGAAGCAAAGCTAGTTAACGATTCCTCTGAAAAGTAATGTAGAGATTCAAGTGAACTGCCAACCTTATAAGAGTCAATAGTATGACCTGGCAGATCAAAAAAAAAGGCTGATGCCATGTCAGGGTAATAGCAGGCTAGTATCCACCACAGGGATAATGACAATCCTGCTGTTTTCTATCTTTCTAAGACCACATCTGGATTATAGTATTCAGTTTTGGGTACATTTCTGAAGGGGCTTTGACAAGAGGCAGCATGGTTTCATGTAAAGCAGTAGACTAGGTACTCAAAGAGCCTGGGACCAAATATTGGTGCTGCTATTTATAATCTAGGCAATCTTGGTCTCTTAATCTGTGAATCTGTGAAATGAATGGGTTTGATTGGGAGCCATCTAAGATCTTTTTAACCTCTAAATTCTGTACATTCAGAAGTATGATTAGTCTGGCAAGAGGACTGATAACTATAATAAGAAAATCATTTGAGGGCAACAGAGATATTTAGCCCAGAAAAGCCAACATTTAAAAGTGGCATTATAGTTTTCTTTAAGTAATTGAAGGACTGACATGTGGGAGAGCGATTATATTTGTTTTGCTTTACTTCTAACATGAAAATTATAACGAAAAGAAGTTATAGAAAGGCAGATTTCAGCTGGGTGGGGTGACACATGCCTGTAATCTCTGATGCTAGGGAGGCTAAGGCTGGTGGTCCATTAGAACTTGGAAGTTCTGAGCTACAATGTATTCTCAACTGATCATGAGTTGCAGTATTCTAAACTGATAGGGCATCCAAACTAAGTGTAACATCAGTAGAGTGAACCACTGGGAGCAGGGGTTGGCTGCCAGGCTGTCTACAGAGGAGCTAAGTGGATGGACTATTTTGGAAAAGGAACCAGTCAAATCTTCTGTACTAATCAGCAATGGAAGGAATACTCATGAGGTACTGCTGCACTTCTAACTTGGGCCAGATAGGGAGATCCAGTATCAAAAAATGAATGAATGAATGAACAAAGGCAGATTTCAGAGCTAGATATGAGGGAAATTTTTATAACAACTTGAAATGTCCAAAAGCTACTGCAAAAGGTAATGTTTCCCACCACTGAGAGTTTTAAATCAAAGATTCTTAACTTGGAATCCATAAACTCTTAGAAACTTTATTTTGATAAGTATATTTGGACATAATCCAATTTCCTTTGTAATTTTATGTACTTTATTTTCTGTTTATGGGTCGATAAAATGGGACAATAGGCTTCATCAAAATGTTAAAAGAAATCCATGACACAAAAATGATCCTTTAAAAAGAGTCTGGCTAGCCACTTATAGACGATTTAGAGAAAATTCTTTTTTCAAATTATTAAAAAAAACTTCAATGAATTAAATATTGCATCACTATTTTTTTTTTAACATTTTCTTTTAAGGTTAAATTTTATTTTATCTGCCTCTTCCATCCCCAACCATTGTAAAAGCAAAATTAATTCCTGCATTGTTCTGCACTGGCTCTATTCAAAATTTTAAAAGCCCCAATCTGCACTCAGAAAATGGATAGCATGTTTCATCTTGAATCCTTTGGAACTGTGTCTTTCATTATATCTTTATAATGTTATTGTATAAATTGTTGTCCTGGTTCTGTTCCCTTCACTTTGTATCAGTTCATAGAAGGGTTCAGAGCGTTTTCTGAAATTATCCTGCTTGTCATTTCTTATAGTATAATTGCATTCTATTACAATCATATACCACAACTTGTTCAGTCATCTTCCAATTCACAGACTGTTCCTTGGTTTCCAATTCTTAGCAGAGTTGCTATGTATATTTTTGTACATATGTGTTCTTTTCCTTTCTTTGACTCTAGAAATGACTCACAATCAAGAAAGCATGAGGCTCTATGGTCTCTGAAATTTAATGACTCATTGCTAGTTAGGTAATTTTTCTCAATACCCACTATACAACTTCTATCATCAGTGATATAATCTGCAAATGTACTTTTTGTTTGTGATCTCCACAAACAAAACTTTATTAGGAGTAACATTATCACAGTTTACTAAACATTTGTATTTCTGTAAAGTCATGGATGGGAGATGATCATTTTACTTGCGATCCAGAAGTCATGCTTAGATCAGGTGGCTCAAACCTCAGTCTGCAAGAACAAAAGGGTTAGAGTCACCTGATTCTTGGATAACTTTTCTTTTTTTGAAACTGGAATATTTCCAACAAAGCTGCCATATGACCATACACAGAACTCTTCCTTGCTCTGGGTTTCCAGTTCTGGCAATAAAGGGATAATAACACTTGATCTCTATCTTTCAGAATTATAGGGAAAAATTGATTATGACTAACCTCCCATTTCTTAGTACTATATTATTAAATAATTAAAAGATTTACCTCTCAAGTACCTGTAACACTAAAAAAAAAAGGAAGTGTCACCTGCAGTGTTCTTAAGAAAGGCAATGTCATATAGTGGAAAAAATGCAGATTTGGGGTCAAGAAAATGCAGTTCGAATTCTGCCTTAGACATTTACTTGCCATGTGACCTTGAGTGAATCACTTAAGTTCTCCTCACCTCAGTCTTCTCATCTTTGGAAAGGGAATAATAACAGCACCTATCTCGTCTCACAGGATTGTGGTGAAGAACAAATGAAACTCTATGTAAACTGCTTTGCAATCTGAAAGTCATACATGCTCATTCTTCTTATTGCTTTTAATGTTTAATAGGGATGATCAAGAGAAGAAATACCTCAATAATCATTTTACTTAAATTTAAATAAGGAAAACTTTTTAGGCACTTCCATTGCCTAGGATCAAGAAACAATTGGCAAAGTAAGAATGTATTAAAGAAAAAAAAATAAAGTCCCTAAAAAAAGGATTTCTTTTTAGCTTTAGCAATACTTAAGAAACAATTACACTTCTGGAAACACTTTGTAAAAACTTTCATTTTTAAAATCAACTAGTGTAAAGCCTAGCAGATTTTCACTTGGAATTCCAGGGCTTTTCCCTAGCAGTTTCATATTTTAGTAGCACTGCAATGGTAAAAAAGAGAACATGAAGTCAAGACAAGATGATTAATTAAAACTGAGTTTAGGCAGAAGAATGTAAGTATATCATTAAAGGGAAATACCATAGGCCTCAGTTAACAGACACACTAATACTTATTACAAAATTATTTAAGAATCAGAATATTTGGAGCTAGAAGGGAGAATTAAAAGTTATTAAGTTTTAAAATTTAAAAAATACTTTAGAAATTAACGACAAAAGACTTGGTGTCGCAGGAAAAACACTGAATATAGAATCTAGAAACCTGGGTTCATTTCCCAGCTCTTCCTGTTGGTCAAACTATATGATCTTGATCCTGTATAACTTCTCTGGACCTTAGCTTCCTTATTTATGAAATGAAGAAGCTCAACTAGATAGCTCACTCTACTATAAATCCTATAAGCCTCTGCTAATAAAAAGTATTCACTTTCTCCACATTCCAGAAAAAAGAAGGTGGTATAAAAACTGTAAGGACATTATGCTGTCTTTGAAGGATTAGGTAAAAAGGGAATATCACACCAGGTCAAAAGAAAGGAGTCTAAATTACCAAGACAAACCAGCCACACCAACTTCAGACACCAGATGTTGGTGCCTGAGTACTGTTAAGTCTCATTTTGTTTTAAAGGCAAAAATAGAGGAATAGTAATTTTGGAATCTCCAAAACATGGTACAAAATTCTGAACTCTTAACAATGGAGAACTGTGCTGAGACTTAAAAAGGGGAGATTGGATGCTAATTGTGAAGTGAAAGTTTTATACAAAGTTTTCTTGGCAATTACCTTTATTCCAAGTTCTCAAAATAAATAAATCCTTCATGTTCCTTACCAGATTACATATATCCTTGAAGACTACTAAAGTACTGACTTACCAACTATATGGTTTAGCCTTGGATTTTTAAAAGGATTTACAAAGGGTCTAAGAGTTTTGAAAGCTGTAAAAATTAATGCTAATAGTCATGAAAGAATAAAGGTTATTCTGTATCATAAATACTTTAAAAAGTTCACTTCCTGGCATCCTGGATCAAAAAAGATTATAGGGTCTGAAGATATTTAAGGCAGAGGTTGAAAAATAATTGTCTTTCTAGAGTTATCTGAGTAAAGGGGAATGATAATATAAGGAACCTTTAAAGAACACTTTAAAATTTGCAAAGTGCTTTTACATATATTATTTCTCTGATCTTCTACAATTTCTTGATGCCAAATCCAACATTTTATCCACTATGACAGAACCATTTACGTTTCTTATCACAGTAGCTCTGATTCTCATAAAATCCAAAAAATATAGCAAACCCAAGAAAAGAATGTCTCTTATCTGCTTTTTAATGTCTAAAAGCAATTTATTCTTCCCCTTAGCTTTGCTTAATTACCTTTGATATACATGACTTTTTTTTTTCCATCAAGGGGAAAAAATTGATTTAAAAAGGCATGGCAAAATGGAAAAAACCTTGGAAATGAAGTTATAGAGGATCCTGTTTTGAATCCTTGCTCTTTAAAATGCTGAAAAAACTCACTACTTCCATGGGCTTTGGTTTTTTCACCTGTGAAATGAATAGGCTGACTATAGATGCTCTCAAAAGTCCCTCCCAGATACAATCCTAATATCACCTCAATCTTTATGAAGGAAAGCAGCGGTGAAGTGCTCTGTCAATAATTATCCAGAATTTGATTAAAATACTTAGTTATACCAGAAACAGGGCCATACCACTTTTCATCTAGAGGTCATTCTTTTTTCTAAGAGAACAGAGCTGATTCAACATTTGAAGATTTTGTGGATCTGTGTTCCTGGGATTTTTTTTAAGGAGGTGCTAGATGATGGTTTTGATTCACTGGTGAATTGCAACTATGAATCTGCTGTTTCTTTTTATCTGCAATGCATTCCAAATGTGCAGCCAGCTCTAAGCCCCAACAAGTGATAGAAGAAGTTTCCCTCACATATGAAAAATATGCATGATATGATACTATAATATCTGAAGTCTTAAAAGACTGCTACTTGCCACAGCTGCAAGAATCCTGCTGTAGATTAAAGAACAGAGAAACCTAATCGTTCTGCTTTAGTAGCAATATCCTTCATGCCATGTGGCAAATACACCTTCCTGGCCTCCTTTTCTAATATCCTTTTATTTTACTTTAAAGTATTCTCATAGTCTGTACTGAAGGATTAGACAAAGCTATAACCACAAGAAGGTGTTTGAGGGCATTACCCCATTTTCATGAAGTAAGGCAGGACCTACCACAGCTGGAAATCACTCATCTCAGTGATACTGTTTGTCAAACATCAGATTTGGAAGGGAAGGGTCAACACACTTCAAATATAATCTGAGAAGGACAAAGTACAATAGATATTGTGTATTTTCTCTAAGTAGAGCAAATAACTAGTCTGGAGGTGCTGCCGCTACCAAAATTTGAGGAAAAAGACTCTGGATTTGGAATCAAAAAGAGAAGACCTGAGTTCAGATACTGCTTCAGAAACTTACTAATCATGTGACTCTGGCCTAGTCATTTAACTTCTCTCAACTTCAGCTTTTTCATCCATAAAATGGACTTAATAATAGTATCTACATCCTAAGGTGGTTGTGAAGATGAAATAACATATGTTAAGTGTATTGCAAACTTTAAAGTGTTATATGAATATTAGCTATTATTATCATGACTATTATTAGCCATCATTATTAGAGGAAGTTAGATCTATTTTCTTCCCCTAAAGAATCTCTACCAACTGCTATTCAGAATCAACCCCATCCCCATAAGAAAGCCTTTTTTTGTGTGTAGCAATAGCAGATGAACAGAGAGATTTATCAAGGGGAGGAAACAGGTATGGTTCAATGGTTGATGAAACATTGATTGATACCTAGCACCAGTAGTGTACAGGTATTTAAATGATTGATTAAAAGATGAGAGATTAGACATTATGACAGAAAATGATAAAAGAGGAAAGGACCATGTTATTGAACCCATAATAAATTTGGGGGACATTCATGGAAAAGAATACTTTGTATAACCAGTCAGTCCAACATTAGTAGAATTCCTAGGTCCCATTGGCATTGAGAGACCTCAAGAATATAATTATGAATATACTTTAAGACCAAATAAATCTCAGTGAGCTGAGTATAATGCAAGTTTTCCCAATTGATGTTCTAGGGATACCTGAAATGGGGAAAGGACTATTTGTTGTCCCCAAATTTGAGAAGTAAAAATCTGGCATGGAGAAGACTTGCCCTACAGCACTGTACACAGAATGAAAAGCAACTGTAGCACTGCGGCTGCTTTCTCCTTTACTGAGAACAAGAACATAACTCACCGTTATGCTCTAAATGCTCTAAGATTTACAAGGCTCTTTCTTCACTATCTCCCTCAGATTTCTCTTCCCCAATATCCTATCTCTTGCCAGCTCTCAACCATTCTATCTTTTTAACATCTCTCATACTCCCCACCTTCTCCCCTGATTTTGCTACCACCCTGATACAGACCCTCATCACCATGTGCCTTGATTGTTGCCAAGAGCCTGCTGGTGGGTCTCCCTGTCTCAAGTCTCTCTCCATTGTAGTTTATCTTCCCTTTGGCTGTCAAACATCTTCTAAAAGTGTACTCTCTCCAGCACCCCCCAGCCATTTAAATAAATTTTTGATTACTCCTATTACTTCCAGGATCAAATATAAAATCTGTCTTTCAAAGGACTTCATAAATTGGCCCCTTCTTACCTTTGAAATTTTCTTAGACCTTACTCTCCCAATCACATATTATTGGATCAGTGATACTAACCTCCTGCACCAGAAATTTCCACTTTTGTGCAATTTTACTGGCTGTCCCCTACACCTAGAATTTTCTCCTTTCTCACTTCCACCTCCTAGCTTCCTTCATGTCCCAGCTAAAATCCCACTTTTTACTAGAAACCTTTTCTGACTCTGTCCTCTCCTTAATGAGAGTGCCTAGCATGTTCAATTTATCCTTTCTATATCTTGTTTGTACCTTATTGTTTGCATGTTGCCTCCCCCATTAGACTGCAAGTTCTTTTAAAGCAGGGACATGGGGGAAGGGCGTCAGTCTTTGTATCTCCAGGCTTACCACAACACCAGGATACTTAGTGGGTGCTTAATAACTTCTCTGGACTTGATTGTTAGGTAGGCAATACAAATATAATCAAGTCTGCCTTAACGATGAGACAATTGAGACATTCCTAGCTTAAGGTCACAGATTCACTCTCATTTTTGTATTAATGCTTGGCACATCTTAAAATACTTAATAAATGCTTGTCGGTAGCCCATCGTGCAACCATCCTTCATATTTTCATTAAGCTTCCATACTCAAAGCTCATCAATACCTTCATTACTCTCCTCCCCGAGTTGACAGTGAAAAGATTCTCCCAAATTCTTCATTTAGGAAGGGCACCCATACTTCCAAGCAGCAACTTTCTCCAGGTCCCCCACTCCTTTCTTTTTAGTGTCCCTTGGGATGTCATCGTTCCTCAAGAGATTACAAGTTTCTTGAAGTCAGCGACTATCTTTATTTGTGCTTTTATTCTCATCCTAGCCAAGCCCTTAGCCTTTAATTATCCCTAGTGCATACAGGTGATTAACAAATATTTATTTTACTGAATGAATAACTGACCATAAGAGACACAATTCAAACCCAGGTTTGTTTATTTTTTTTAAGAGCAAAGATTTTCTTATTAGCTCACATACCTATGAAGTTTGATGGGACTAGAATCAGCTAGAAGACATTTATGTTTTCTTAAATTGTTCTAATGCTGATGAAACATTAATAATATCTTCCAGACAAATAGCTATCAATTTCTTTAAAAAAAAAAATCTGGTGCAAGATAAAGCACTTTGAATAACAATTTTTATACTGAAACATCTCCACAGCAGGAATTTAATTTGCCACTCACTGAAGAAGTTTCTATCACCTAGAGACTGCAGAATGTCTCATTTCTGAAGAGCTTGATGTTTTCTTCAATATGGATTTAGCACTGTTAAAAACGGTGCTATGAGGAAAACAGGGGGAAGGGGAAACTTACTTTAGCTATATTCATTATAAAAATTCCTGAGCAAGAGAATTAAAGCCTTTGGTTTTCTTAATCTAGAGTCCATGAACATATTTTTTAAATAGATTCTGATTCTTGTATTTTAAAAATAAAATGTTTCCTCTATGATGCTATTCATTTTATGTATTTTAAAACATTCTGAGAAGCGGTCCATAAGATTTCAGCAGACTCTTCAAGGGATCCATGACTACGAGGTTAAGAACACCTCTGCTTTAGTTTTATTGGAGGAGGATCTAACCTGTACATTTTCTCATTTACAGTATTCTCACCACATTCCCCTGATGTGGTATGGAGACAAGGAAGCATTATCCTTATCATGGAAATGGAGAGGCACAGAAATTGACTTGCTCTGAATTACTATTTAGCAGAAGAACTCTGAAAACAAATCTAATAAAATCTTCACCCCCCCCCCCAAAAAAAAAAAAAACAAACAAAAAAACTGGTGAACTTGAAAGAACTTTGGTCTGTCATTCTCCTTCCTTGAATAAATTTGGTTTGGCTTTCTAGAGAAAGAGAAAGACAGAGACAGAGAGATAGACAAGAGAGGCTTGGAGGGAGAGAGAGAGAGAGAGAGAGAGAGAGAGAGAGAGAGAGAGAGAGAGAGAGAGAGAGAGAATGAATGTATTATGAGGTGGACCTGATATACTCCAAACAGACATGTGTCAGTTTCAGACAGATGTTTGTAGTTTCTCAATGAAGATGGGGATTACAAAAAGAAATGGGACCAGAAGTGAAGAGGGATATGAGATTTAACAGAGACACTGGTGAATACAGATGGGATCAATGTAAACTTGATCAAGGCTAGTAGAATTGATGCTTAAAGACATTTGTACTGAAATCATACTGAATTAATGGCTTTTGTTGTTACTGTTCAGGCTTTTTAGTTGTGTCATATCCTTTGTAATCCCATTTGGCCCTTTCTTGGCAGGAATACTGGAGTGGTTTGCCATTTCCTTCTCCAAATCACTTTACAGATGAGGAAACTGAGGCAAAAAGTTGGGTTAAGTATCTTCCCCAGGGTCACACAGTAAGTGTCTATAGCTGAATTTGAACTGAGGAAGGTGAGTTTTCCGAATTCCAGGACCCAAAATAATCATTCATGTAAGAAATATTTATTAGACCCACTTTGGACAGAATCCAAAATTAAGTCAAAGAATTGTAGAGTTGTAGTTCTGACTCTAAAACTCATTAGAAAAATTACAGTTTTCACTTCTCCATCTAGCAAATTAGATACCACCACCTGCCCAGTTTAGGAATGAAATCATAAATGAGAAAGTGCAGGCCTATTGTTTACAAAGAGCCATACAAATATAGTGTTATTAATCTTTTCTCCCTCTTAAACAAGGAATGCTATTTCCTGATTATAGAAGGGTTCTCTCTACAACTCAGCTATATTTATAGGTGTACTTAAATAATTACCTGGGGTAGTTCCCCACATTATACATCCAGTCTTTTTCAGTCAAGGCTTGAATTCCAGCCTATCTGATTGACAAGCCAACTCTTATCCCCTCATCCACACTGCCTCTTCTGAATTGAAGTCTCCAAAAATACCACCTCGCCCAAAGCTTTACCTACAGTCAGAGCATTAAGGGAAGAATCCTGCTGCTGAGGAAGTGGACCAAGCAAGGGAACAAATGAAAAAGTGTTGGACCTTCCCCAATTTAATGGGTATCTGAGAGTGGTAGCTGCTTGGAGGTTACCCACTTAAAAGAAAAAGTTCTGGTGGGAGTAAATAAAAGGAGAAAAGCCCAGCAGGAGCCCCAGTGCTTGGGAAGTGACTGACAGGAGGCTCGCTACTCTACAAACTTGGGGTGCGGACTCTAACGAAACTAGGGGTAGCATCCGTACATAGGCTGCTTCCTTAGCCCCTATACAGTTTTCTGGCCGCCATGCCCCCTGCAGAAAGAACCGGGCTAGGGCTTGTAGGGCTTTGGGTGCAATCTGCCCCCAGTACTCGGAAACTCGCTCCAGGAGAGCCCTTGGCTCCAGCCCGTGTTTGTCCCAAGAACTGGAGCGGGGTCCAAGCATCGTATTACTCCTAAGTGATTGAATCTGCGAAGGGGTGGGGCTGGAAAGCGGCAGTCCGTGCTCCGGAAGCCCCCGGGAGCCGCGGCGCCGACCATTCCCCAGAAGTTCCCTTCCTGCTTCCCCCCGCGCCTCCCCCTCCTCCCCCGCGCAGCCCCTCCCCGCGCTGCCCCGTCGGGCTCTAGGACCAGGCGGAGCCCGCCGGCTCTCTCCCGCTCACTTCCTCCCTTCTAGCAGCCCGCCGCTGCTACCACAGGGGTAAAAGGAGTAAGGGGAGTCCCGGCTGGGGGGCGGAGGGGCGGCCCCCAGACCAGGCGGGAGGCGCGCGCCTTACCTGGCGAAGCAGTATTCGCAGTGGTTCCCCCGCTCGTTGACCGTGAGCACGTAGGTGTAGGCCGGGCAGGAGAAGAGCAGGTCCCCGACGCCGTAGCGATGGCGGGCCCGCAGCCCCCGGCCTTTGCCGGGGCTGAAGAACCGCTCGATGCCCGCGTCCTCGCCGTCGCCTCGCGCGTCCTCGGCTCTCATGCTGGCAGCGAGCCCGGGGGTCCGGCCGGAGTGCGCCCTGCCCTGCCCTACGGTGCACGGCTCGGTCCCGGGCTCGGCGGCGACCGCTGCCGCTGCTCCCCGCGGCGCTCCGAGGAGGGAGGACGGCGGCGGGGATGCCAACCCAGGGGTGGGTGCTGCCCGCGGTCAGCTCCCCGCCTACTGTTACTGGAGAAGCGTCACCTGGAGCCGAGCCGAGACAGGCAGGGGGTGGGGGTTCACACCCGCATGGGGAGCTAGGAAAGCAATCCGCGAGGCGCCGTGTAAAGGCCGACTAGCTCCCCGGGAAAGTACTGCAAGCCACCCGCCTGGTCCTAAAGCCCACCCACCGAGGGAGTGGACGGCTGTGCGAGGCACGCGCCGCTTTTGCCCCCCGCGCCCACGGCCTTTTGGTTCCGGCCTGAGCTCTCCCGCACTTGACTTGCCCCTTCTCTTGTTCAGAAGGGACACCCGGCACTCACCTGAAAAGTGGGTGTGGCTAGCCGTTGAGGAGATTCCGGCGAGTGGGTCTGCGGGCGCGGTGGGCTTCTGGATGCATCCTCGGTTGTATCTAAATGCTACGGGATCTTAAAATGCAAAGCTCTACTTCCACCTTCTCTAGAAGTCCACAAACACTTATTAAGCGCTTACTATATATGAGTTAAGTGCTTAAGAGTCACAATGCCAAAAAAAAAAAAAAAAAAGCCAATTCCCCTCCCCCTCAGCGCCTGCCTTCAGGGAGCTCACAATTCAGTGGGGGTGGGGCGGGGACAGAAAACCTGCCACCCCAGTGGACAGCAAGGTGTATACAGGATAAACTGGAAGTAATCTCAGAAGAAATTGATATTAACTGGGGATTAAAGCGGAGACAAGGAAGCTTGCAGGCACGGATAAGGAGGCAGAGCAACTGAGGCCAGGAAAGGCCGCGCGTGCTTGCCCAAATTCCCATAGGTAATGGATAGCAGAGCTCGACTTTGAAACCAGCCCTTGGGACCTCAGGCAAACCCGTGAGGTGGACGTCCAACTTGCTCATTTTACAAATGAGTACAAGCAGACGCAGAGAGGTGCTCTGATTGCAGATGCAGTGCTCCTTCCAGTATGACTTCGGTCTGTGCTTTGGTTTTCATGTAAACCAACTTAAACAGTTTCCTTTAAAAATCTCAAAGAAAGATAAATTATTCTTGTCTGAAGAAAACTTAAAAATCTCCTTATCAGTAGAGGTAGAGGAGGATAAACGGGACCTAGGGATTTTATTAGGGAGACATTTGAAGAAATTGGAAAGAAATTTAGAGGGATAGAACACAAATCCAGTAAGCCTTAGTCCCAAGGCTAGAGGCTTTTAAAATTTGCACAGTATTCTCTCGGAGTTTCCAGTTTGTGCTAGTTTAAAATCCCTTTTGGCCCCAGTGTGCTAGCTAAATACTAAATCCAGGCGATTAGTCTGGATTATCAGTAAAATCAGTCTAATTGGCTACCTCTCTGTCTAGTGAATGGGCCACTTTGAGAAGAAATTCAGAAATCTCTCTTCAGAAAATTTGTAATCTAGTTGAGAAGTTGTTTGAAGGAGAACCCGGAAATCCTGGGAACCCTGCTAAATTATTCTTTGCAGTTGCTTGGGAAAGGGTTATTTGAGCTTTAGTTTACCAAACAGTAAAATAGGGACAGTTGGTCCCATGCCTTCCTCAAGAAATCGGAACGATTGAATGAAAAATAGTTTTCAGCACAAAATACAAAAATTGTGCTGATTGTATTGTACAATATAGCTATAAACTGCCTTGTAATTCAAAGATGAAGTGATTCATGTGAGTTGGTATAGTCAGAGAAGTCTTCATGAGATCAGGAATCGAATGAGAGGAAAGAGATCAAGAAAAAAGGTCATGGGGCATGAGGTGGCGAAGTGGATAGCGCACCAGCCCTGAAGTCAGGAGGACCTGAGTTCAAATTCGAACTCAGACACTTAACTCTTCCTAGCTGTGTGACCCTGGGCAAGTCACTTAACCTCAATTGCCTCAGCAAAAAAGAAAGAAAGAAAAGAGGTCATCTGTATGAAGATAATTGACATTTAATTCAGCACATTTGAGAATCATGGATCTAGGTCTCCAAACACATGTAGTTCTTAAGTTTGCATGGCACTTTATATTCATTACCTTATTGAATCTTCATAACTATCTTATGAATTAGATTGTATTATTACCATTTTTATAGGTGAGGAAACCAGGTTCAAAGAAATTCAATAACCTGCCCATAAGCACACAGCTAGTAAGCCTTGGAGGCAAGAATCTAATTCAGGTATTCTTGATTCTTATTTGAGCAGGATTTCATAGAATATTATATAACTTCTGCAATTTATGTGTGATGCGGCCAATGGTGCAGTTGGAATTTTGCTCCTCTTTTAGAAATTGCAAAGAGCAGCATCAGATTTTAATGAATATAGTTCTGGCCTAGGAGTTATTAAGATTGGGATTTAAGTCCCACCCTTGACATGCATTAACCATAGATCAGCAAGTTATTTCATCTTTCCATATCTCATGCAGGATATACTTCTATATCAAGACCAAAAGTTAAACTTGCAAAGTAGACATGCCCAGCCTCTATTTTGTTATTCAGTTGTGTCCATGTCTCTATGACTCCATTTGGGGTTTTCTTGGCAAATCTGTATTTTTGGCCTTCTCCAGATCGTTTTACAGAGGAGGCAAATAGGGTTAAGTGATTTGCTCAGGTTCATACAGTAAGGATCTACGGCTAGATTTGGATTCAGAAAGATAAGTCTTCTTCCTGACTTCAACATTCTATTATGCCACCTAGTTGCCTTACTTCACACCTAGCCTCTAAGGCAGGAGTTATTTGAATGATTAAAGGGAAGGCTGTTGGAAGATCCTGGGTCTTAATGTATTATAATTGACATTGCCAAGCATATGGCCCAGACCAGAACAGATGTCAATTTTAAGCAGCATAAGTGACTTTATTTTTCATGGATGCACAAACTAATACAACTTAATCAAAGTCACACATCATATAATCAATGACAAAGCCTAAATTAGAATTTAGTCCACAATTTAGCTAACTAACTTGAATAGCTGATCTTATGTAAGGAGATACTTCCTGTTTTGATAATGAAGACAGCACATGCCCCCAAAACAGGAATACCAGAGTTTTGCCTCTGGCACATACTGGTTGTTTATGGGCAAGTGATTTCTTCCTTTCCTTCTTCCCTCCCTTCCTCCCTCCCTTCCTTCCTTCCTTCCTCTCTCCCTCCCTCCCTTCCTTCCTTCCTTTTTTCCTTCCTCCCTCCCTTCCTCTCTCCCTCCCTCCCTCCCTCCCTTCCTTCCTTCCTTCCTCTCCCTCTCTCCCTCCCTCCTTCTCTTCCTTCCTTCCTTCCTCTCTCCCTCCCTTCCTCCCTTCCTTTCTTCCTTCCTTCCTTCCTCTCTCCCTCCCTTCCTCTCTCCCTCCCTTCCTTTTTTCCCTTCCTTCCTCCCTCCCTTCCTCCCTCCCTTCCTCCCTTCCTTCCTCCCTTTCTCCCTTCCTCCTTTCCTCCCTTCCTTCTTCTCTCCCTCCCTCTTTTTGGAGGCAATTGGGATTGATAATTTACCTAGCTTCACACAGCTAGTAAATGTCAAATGTCAAAATATTTGAATTCAGGAATTTGAGTTTATGTTTCCTTTCACTTAGTACAGTCTTGTAAGATCTTCCAAGTTTCAGTAATTGCAGTTCATAACAAAGTTTGGCAGTATTTGAGCCCAATGAGAAGTGACATGTGGAATTCTTGCCAGCATGGATAGGTCAACAATGTTTAGGATGATATATTCTTGGAAGTTAACTTGACAAATGCATTGTTAGCAACCATTTTAAATTTCAACTTATTCTCATTAGAGACTGTGTGTCCCTGGATTGGGAGAATGTTTTCATTCTTTTTTTTTTGTTGTATTTTCTCAATAAATATATTTTTGTAAAATCTAATTGATATTAATTGGTTAGTTTGATAGAAGAGTCAATTGATGATACCCAAGAGATAGTAACTTATGAGTGGTGATGATATTTTGTAAATCTTTATAGACAATTCTTGTAATATCTTGTAAAAGTCTTGTCTCTCATCTCACTATCATCCTGGAATGAGGGCTTAAGCCTGTATTAATAGAATTACCATTCTATGGTCACACTATTATTAATAGTCCCCTTTAACACTCCATGATGCCTTGGAGTTACTTCTAGAATTCTGAAGTTGAAATAGGAACTTAGTCTAGTTGCTGTCCTGTCAATTGAGTTATGGGTAGGATAAGAATTCTCCCAGAGTCCACTTATGTAAAATGAAGAAATTGAAGTAGATCGCATTCACATGATCTTATGATCTGTTGAGTTTCAGTCCACCTCTAAAACTTCCATTCTTGTAGCAAACTGATTAAAGGATAGCAATGAAGCTATGGCAAAGCTATGGAATTTTTGCCTTTATGCTGACTACACCTGGGAGTGGGCTGTGACTGAAAACTAGCCACTTAACAATCCAGATGACTAAGACTCTGTGTCTCTTTCTTCAGAGATCAGGGGCAGAACACTTAAGCAGTTCTGTACCTTATTTTGTTCACTGTCTCTTGGGGCTGCTAATTAAGGGGTAAGATAGTGTGAGAAATAATACTGGACACCTGTTTAGTTTTTTTAAAAAACTATTTTAAATTTGTTACAAGAGAAAGTTCAACTGGGTAGTGTTAGAGCATGGTGGAAAGTCTGTATTTGGAAATGAGTATGATGTAAAAATAAAAGATATTGCTAAAATGTAAAAAAAAATTTTAAGATATTAAAATTCATTAGCAGTATAATTAGTAACAGGTTATAAGGAAAACTATGTTATAAAACAACCACTAAGGAATGGCAGCACACCAATCCAAAGAACACTGATGACAGCACACTCTTAAAAGAGCTCATACTTGTCAGTCTATCACTTCACATTCTCACAGACTCTAAAAATAACCTTTTTCCAGCCTGCCAAGCCATACCCCTCTCTTTGAGGACCTTATAACTAGCATGACATGGAGGAAAGGACCTGGTAACATTTTAGCAAGCTAAAATTCCCAAAACAGCATTGAAAAGAGGACAAGGTCTTCTGCTTGTTAGCTTCCCCCAAAACAGATGTCAGAGAAATACAATGTCTTGCTGACAAATTATCCATGGAAAAAATAGATCTCACCTTAAGGGAATAAAGCTGTAAAAAACTGTTTTTATTTAAAAAAATAAAAATAAATCTTTTCTTTAGGATTCTAATGTTGGTTGTTTTTAGATTCCTTCAGTGCTATCATCATTTTATCTTCCAGGTGGTAACCTTCTATTTATAATCTCTTCTCCATTAGAATATAAACTTGTAGTCTGGAAAGGGATTTGGAGGCAGGAGGAGAGAGTTGTCTTATTTTTGTCTTTATTATCTCTAGCAGTCAACATAGTATTTTGCACATAGCAAGCACTGAATAAATCTCTCATTCATTCCTGGGTTCCTTAATTCGAGGTTTTTTCATTTTCCTTCATTCCTTAGATCCAGAAAATTACCAATTCTTTCACCATATCTCCTGTTGTTATCCCTTCTTTTCTATTTCCATTACCATGTGGCCCTAACTATATTGTCCTCATCTTACCAAGATAACAACTGCTCTCTTTCTCTTTCATTTTTGCATTCTTCAGTCTATTTTTAGGGAAGCAAATAGTTGGTGCTGAAGATAGAGCCAGGAAGATCTGAGTTCAAATATGCTCATTGTGTGACTTTGGGGAAATGATTAACCTTCACTTGCCTAAGTTTCTTCATCTGTAAAATAGAGATGATAAGCATGATCTTCTCAGTGTTGTGAAAATCAAATGAGATATTTAAGTGCTTTTCAAAACTTAAAATACTATATTAAACAGTAACTATTAACATTTTAATTCCATATACTACTGTCAAAATAATCTTCTAAAGGAAAAATGGAAAGATTTATGCCATCTAGTACAAAATGAATTGAGCAAAGTCAAGAAAATAAAATTAGATACAATGTAAATGGAAAATATCACAAAACACAAGCATGGCTTCAAAGAAATAAAATAAGATATACCCTCTCAACTCCACTTCAGTGTGGTTTACTGCATATATTTTCTGACTTATTCAGTGTATTGATAAATTTTGTTGATTTTTTTCTTCCACTTTTTCTTTCCTTTAGAAATAGTATTTGTTATATGGAATAAAGTTGGAAGTTGATTTAAATTCTATTTTGCTAAGACTTAGACTAGTTTAATAGTTCTTCTCCTTGTAAACTTCACTTACTAGCAAAATTCTGAATAAACTTTCTTTTTGTCTTAAAATTATCTCTGCCTACACCTTTATAACCCTACCCATCACCC
This sequence comes from Antechinus flavipes, assembly GCF_016432865.1. Classification (NCBI taxonomy): domain Eukaryota; kingdom Metazoa; phylum Chordata; class Mammalia; order Dasyuromorphia; family Dasyuridae; genus Antechinus; species Antechinus flavipes. The sequence goes on from NC_067401.1 coordinate 372,402,805, forward strand.
ACTTTCCAGAGAAATTGGGTTAATCTGAAGACCAAAACTCATTAATTTAAATTATTATAGCAGCTTTCCCTTGCTTGAAGAATACCCTGTTATTTCAACCATGTTTCCTATCATTCCCTAACCCAAATCCAGTGTTTTATTAGCCCCTGAAAAAGCGTTCCTCATAGCCATTTCCATGCTTTTCCATTTGCTACTATTTTATTTGATATGACTTCGTTTCTCTTCCTCTATCTAGTCAATTAACAAGCCTTTGTGGCATTTCTTAAATACAAACCCTCCCTAAACTTTTCTCCATGGTTACATTTTACACAATTCTTTTTTAAAAATCCTCTATAATGTATGTTATTGTGATACGCACATCATACACATACAGTACTTGGTCATGAATTACCATGGATAAGTATGCTGCCTGGTGTAGTAATAGAGCATACACTGGACTTGAAATCTGAAGATTTGTGTTCAAATGCCATCTCCTCTATTATATGAGTCTGGGGCAGTCATTTAATTCTTCTGGACCTCAGTGTTTTGTCTCTATAAAATAGAATGCTAACACCCTAGTTTTCTCATGACAGTGCTGTGAAAAACAACACATTTTATGACTAAAAAATAGTAACAAAGTACTACATAATTGTAAATAGAGTACTATATAACTGTTAGCTAGTATTACTTTTATACTTAAACATCTCCATGGAATTCTCAATGTGGGTAGGTAACTAGATGGTGCAAAGGAAAGAGCCTAGGATTTAAAGTTAGGATGACTCAAGTTCAAATACTACCCCAAACACTTACTAGATGTAAGACCCAGGGCAAAAACTTAATCTTTCCATGCCTCTGTTTTTTCATTTGTAAAATGGGTATTATAATAATATATAGAGTTGTTTTGAAGATCAAAATAAATAATACATGTAAAATGCTTTGCCAACTTTCAATCAACTTAATAAATGCTAGCAATTATCATTTTATTACTTTAATAGTGAAGCACATAACCTGTTCATGTCTTTTTATCCTTTATGACTCTCTTTGTATTATGACAAATCCTCAATATTGTAGATCTAAGTCAGAAGTTCATAATCCATTTTTGTTTCATGGACTCCTTTGACTATCTGCTAAAACTTATGAACTCTTCGGTATAAAATTCTAAATGCATAAAATAAAATGCATAGTATTTATAAAGGAAACCAATTATTTTTAAAATAAAAGGTATAATCTCTCCCTTCTCCCCCATCCAAGTTCATGAGTCTTCTGAAATCCATGGACTTAAGGCTAAAATCCAAAAATCTAGGACTTCAAAAATGTTACTAATACCAGTATGTTGTGTATTGTCCCTCATTCTTACTGCCTTCTCATGTGCATGCAAATCATTGATTGTATGCTGCGACTTATGTTTCCATTATACATTTTTCTGTCTCCCTTTGGAAAAATCACCATTTAGATTCTTTGAAGATTATGTTGTGCTGTGACATGCAACATATAGTTTCCCTGGATAAATATTGTTGTTTAAAAGATGGGAAGGTTTTTCAGGGAGAGTTTTGTGGTTATTGAAAGTTCTACAGTTCTCAAGTACAATCAAGCTGACTCTTCCTTCCATTAAATTCCAGGCTCTTCTTGTGCATCTACAATATCTATCCAAAGATGTTTGTACTCAATAATATATTGTCCAACTGCATATCAATATATGAGCAACAAACATTTCTCATCCATTTAGGTTTTCTTGTGTCAATTATTAGGCCAGACTCTTTTGAGTGTTTATACATCTCATTTGGGAAACTACTAGCATTATGAGATTATAACTAACACAAAGATATCTGCAAATAGGAATGATTGGAAGACTTCAGCATCAAGGGGGACTCCTTCCACATCATGCTGAACATCTTGTGTGACATTAGCAAAAATCTTTGGTCAATATATATCTTTGTGCTAAATATTTCATGTGATATTAATAATCATAGGATCTGTTTGTAGCTGGGATTTGATTGGAGCAATTCGAATATGAGATGTTATAAGATCCTTTAAGGCTGCATTTTGCTTTTTATGACCAATTTTTATAATCAATAAATAATAAGCAGAGTGAATCTTGTTCTCCAAACTTTTCAGTTAATTGTATAACTATAAAGATGTGGCTTTTAGTAAATAAAACATGAAAATATGCTTTTTTCTTTCTCATATTTTCAGCAAGAATATACTTAGAATACGTGTAGTTCATTATTACAAAGATTTCATAAAAATAAAAAAGTAGGAATATGTATGGATCAATAGGTATTGAAGTTCTGTGGTCTCTTACTATTGGGTTATTTGCTATTTGGACCATTTCTATGTTTACTTGGTCTGGTTCAGATGCTTATCCTGACATAACTTTCTTTGATGCATTACTTTTTCCATTTTTAGCAAATCAGAGACTGAGATACTAGAATTTAAATGTGGTGCATTCACTGACATTGACAAAGAAAATGTATGTAACAAAAATGTTGACAGATCTTTACCTATTTATTTATTTATTCATCCATTTATTTATTCATTCATTCACCCATCTATCTATCTATCTATCTATCTATCTATCTATCTATCTATCTATCTATCTATCTCTTGTCAGTTGTCCTTCCAGTTTTACCTGTAGGTACTCTTGGAATGATTTGACTTACTTGGTCTCAAGTGAAATTTTATGCAAACTTTCCCATTACCAGTTCTTGCATTTTAGGAACTATGAATATAACCTTCTAAAAGGATCTTGTATATTTTGTAATTCATCTCTATAACATTTTGTATATACGCTTATATTTTAATACAGTATATTGCCTTTGGCTGCCATTTCACTTCACTTAGCAAATGTTTGCTGACCACAATTTTTTTCTCAGCTCTTTTAGCTTCTTCTTTGGGGCAATTATTTTAATTCCCATTTTAATAAATAACTTGTTTGGATAGGTTCCATTGAAACTGCTGTAATTTCATACAAAGGTTGCAATTTCATAATATATCTTCTTCCAAGTCTTTTTTTTTATTTTAATATTGATTTTTACCTTTATGCTAATAAGCCAGTAACACAATTGACATCAAAGTGATTTCTATATTGCTAACCAATTATTGTTAAGATATATAGTCAAGCTCATTTTTTTTTTTGGTGAGATTGGCAGTTTGAGTAGGTCAAATTGCCAAAATATGGTGCCAAAATATTGTCAAGGTAAGAACGAAGGCTTATGAGTTAAGAAAAATGTGGTTTCATGACCCCATGTGATGGTAAATATTTAAACTGATCACTGGCAAACAACCTCTCTCAACTTTAATTTCTTCATTTGTAAAATGGAAATAGTACCTGTAGTACATATTGTTAAGATGCTTAAATGAAATAATATATATGCATATATATATGTATATATAACACTTTGCAAACTAAAAAGCTCTATTTTATTTTATTTTTTTTGCTGAGGCAGTTGGAGTTGTGACTTCCCCAGCTAGAAAGTTACACAACAAGGAAGTGTCAATTATCTGAGGTCAAATTTGAATTCAAGTCCTCCTGACTTCAGGGTTGCTATCTAGCTGCCTCTATGTTTGTCTTTCTTAAAGAAAACATTTATATTGTATTATAGGCACATGACTTCTGTTCAGTCTACAAGCCTCTACTCTCTTTTTTTTCCTTGATATTTTCCATTGTATTTTTCATCAATATCTCCTCTGCTCACCTTTATATTGGAGTTACTATTTAAGTGTATTCTTTTTTAAAGAGTATTTTTAACATTACAAAACTAATTTTAGGCTTTCTGTTTAGACTCTCTATAACCCTGGACAGTGATAGGGGCTATCTCCCCATATTAGAATATAAGCAATTTATCCTTGTTTAATCTTTTATAATTGTTCCCTCGTGCTTTTAGAATCTTATATTCTAAACTTCTCAATTTTTTCTAGTGGTGATTGCTAAATTATGTCTGATTATGACTGAAGGTCTTTGATATTTGAATTCTTTATTTCTGACTGATTGTAGTATTTTATCTTTGATTTGGAAACTCTATGTTTTGACAATTATGGTTCTGGGAGTTTTTGTTTTGAAGTATCTTTTAGGAGGTTATCAGTGAATTCTTTCTATTTTTTGCCTTCTCATTCTAAAGGATCAGAACAATTTTCTTTTATGATATCTTTTTAAAAATTATATTTATTCTTAACTTTAAAAAAGTGAGTTCAAAAATCTTCTTTTCTCTTTCTGAGTTTCCTTTCTATCTGAGAAGGCAAGAAATATGATGTCAATTTTATCTGTGAAATCGTACAAGACATTTCCTTATTATCATGTTGAAAAAAAAAAGAAAGCAGAAAAAATAACAGAAGTGGAAAAATAGTGCGTCAGTTTCTACTCAGGATTCATCATTTCTTTCTCTGGGTGTGGAGAGCATTTTTCATCATGAGTCTTTCTGACTTGCCTTGTATTGATTAGAGAAACTTTCAGAGTTGGTCATTGTTACAGTATTACTATTATATACAATTTATTACTCTCTATCACTTCAAATAGAAAAAAAAAGCTTGCCAGCTTTTGTGAAGCCATCCTATTTGTCATTTCTTGTAATATAATTGCATTCCATCATAATCATGTGCTACAATTTGTTTATCCATTCCCCAATTGATGAGTATTCCCTCAATTTCTAATTCTTTCCCATCACAAAAGTTTCTATAAATATTTTTTTATATATAGGTCTTTTTTATTTGATCTCTTTGAGATACAAATTCTGTAATGGTGCTATGAGGGCCATACATAATTTTATAGCCCTTTGGACATAGTTTCAACTGACTTTCCAGAATGACTGGGTAAGTTTACAATTCCACCAATAGTGCATTAGAGTCCCAATTTTTCCCTATGCATCCCAGCATGTCATTTTTCTCTTTTGTCACGTTAGTTAATCTGGTAGATGTAAGATAGTACATCAGAATTGTTTTAATTTGTATCTCTCTAATAGTGATTTAAAGTATTTTTATGTCACTACAAGTAGCTTTAATTTTTTATTCTGAAAACTGTTCATGTTTCCTTTGAGGGTTGGGGAATGGCTATTATTTTTATAATTTTGGCTTTCTTATATATTTGAAGAAATAAAACCTTTATCAGAGAAACTTGCTATAAATTTTGTTTCTGATTATTGCCTCCCTTAATCTGCTCTCCTTTTAACTCCCCTCTCCTCTTTGCCTTCTTTCCTTTCTCTCCTATTTTGCTGTTAGATAAGATAGATTCCTATATCCCTGTGTGTGTGTGTGTGTGTGTGTGTGTGTGTATTCTTTCCTCCTAGAATCAATTCTGACAACAATAAGGTTTAAGTGTTGTCTGCTACTTTCTCATTTTCTTTCCATTGTAAAAATTCATGCTCCTGTTACATGAGGTAATTTCTCCCATTCTTCCTCTCCCTTCTCTCAGTCCATCCCTTTTTCTCACCCTTTCATTTTTTTGAGATCACCCAAACAAAACTGACTTATGCCTTTGTTCTCTGTCTATGTAGAATTCTTCTAACTGCTCCAATAACAGTACTCTTAGAAGTTATATACATCATCTTTCCATAAAGGAATGTAAATAGCTTAAACTTAGTAAGTCCCTTATGATTTCTCAAACTTTCTACTTAGCCCTGGCCTTTTTATCAGAAATTCTTGAAAATCCTCCACTTTATTAAATATTCATATTTTTTTCTCTTGAAGGTTATACTCAGTTTTGCTGGATAGGTTATTCTTGGTTGTAATCCTACCTCCTTTGCATTCTGGAATATCATATTCTAAGCCCTCTACTCTTTTAATGTAGAAGCTGCTAAGTATTATGTGAATCTAACTATGGCTCCATGATATTTTAATAGTTTTTTTCTGTCTGTTTGCAGTATTCTCTCATTGACATAGGGGTTCTGGAATTTGGCTGTAATATTCCTGGGAATTTTCATTTTGGAATCTCTGTAGTGGATTCTTTCAATTTCTATTTACCTTCTGGCTTTAAGATATGAGGGATATTTTCACTTAAAAGAACTTGAAATGTGATATCTAGCCCACATTGCAAAAATGTTTGTAGCAGCCCTTTTTGTAGTAGTAAGGAACTGGAAACTGAGTGGATGCCTATCAGTTGGATCATGGCTGAATAAGTTAAAGATTTATGAATGTTATGCAATATTTTTTTCTCTATAAAAAACGATCAGCAGTATGATTTCAGAAGGGCCTGGAGAGAGTTACATGAACTGATGCTAAGTGACATGAATAGGACCAAGAGAATATTATACACAGTAACAAGAAGATTTGTGATAAATTCTGATGGACATGGCTCCTTTCAACAGTGAGATGATTTAGGCCAGTTCCAATGGTTTTGTGATGGAAAGAAGACTGCACCCAGAGAGAGGACTTGGGTACTGAGTGTGGATTACAACATAGTATTTTCACTTCTTTTATTGTTATTTGCTTGTATTTTGTTTTCTTTCTCTTTTTTCTTTTTTGTCTAATTTTTCTTGTGTAGCATGATAATTGTGGAAATATGTATATTTGTATATATATATATATATATATATATATATATATATATAGAAGAAATACACGTGTTTAACATATATTGGATTACTCACTGTCTAGGGGAGGAAGTCAAGGGAGGGGAGGGAGAAAAAATTTTGGAACACAAGGTTTTGCAAGAGTGAATGTTGAAAACTATCTTTGCATATATTTTGAAAATAAAAAGCTATTATTTAAAAAATTTTAAAAATTCTTTTAAATATTGAGTTCTAAATTCTTTCCCTCTTCTTAGCTCCCCCTTTTTATTAAGAAGGTAAAAATACAATAACCATTATACATATTAAATTGTTAAAAATATATTTCCATATTAGCCATGTTGCAAGAAAGAAAAAGAATAGCGAAAGTGGGGAAAAATGCTTCAGTCTGTCCTCAGACTTCATCAGTTTTCTTTCTGGAAGTAGAGAGCGTTTTTCATCAAGAATCCTTTGGAGTTGTTGTGGACATTATATTGAAGATCATGTGATTTCTCTACCTCCTCATCCTCTGAATTAGATATTGGCATATAAATTGTTGTTTTCCTGTTAGTAGTCTTCATGCTTTTGCTTTCTTATATATGTTGCAATGTAAAAAGACCAAATATTCATTTCTTGTTACCTTGGGAAACATAATGAAACCAATTCCTTTATACTTTAAATTCCAGGGAGAAGGTCAGTACTTATAATACACTTCCTTCACTTAATATGTCAACTCATTGATCATTGAACAAAGATCTCATACTTAAAATGCCAGCAGTTAAATTAGAAACTTGTTTAAACTTGATTATAGGTGGTATATAAAGACTACATTATTCTTAACACTCTCTGGCTTTTTCACCTTTTCCTGTTGTCATTGCAGAAGCAGAAAAGGACTTTACAAAATCAAGAATCACTTTTTAAAATTTTATTTTATGGATTACCATGGCCAAGGTAGCCAGATCAGTAGTAATGCGCTGCTATGTTTTTAGCTGTTTCTCAGTCAGCAGTCTGTTGTGTACCATATTTGAAAATTTTCCAGTCAATCAACGAACATTTGTTAAGCTTCTCCTATGTTTTAGGCACCGTGGTTAGCACTTGGGACATGAGACAAAAACATATCCCTGAGAATTGTTTTCCATCGTGGTAGAATCTTCTGGACCTTGGATTTTTTTTTGTCATGGTCTTTGAGAATCTAGGGTCATCTCTATCTCATACTGAGACTTTTGTGGAGACAGCTATCATGGTAGTTATTGAAGTGTGTTTCCTGTGAATGTCTTGCCTCAGTTACTAGATTGTAAGCTCTTTAAGGGTAAGAATTATATTCTATTTATTTTACTCATAGAACAACATACCTAGAAGGTATCTAATTACATTTCCACCACATCTCCACCACACATCCAGATTAAAAGATTCTTGGGATCAGGAATCTCAAGAGCATTATTATTATTATTATTTTTTGGTATCTCTCCCATTGTCTAGCACAATTCATTGTACATAATAATTGCTTAATAAATATTTGTTGAGTGAATTAATGAAATACAGAAAAAAATTAATGATATTTTAATGGTGATTGGTGCTGATGACATTTTTAAATCTAGCCAATGTATTGTTTAAATCATTTGTCTGGAAAATTCATGAGAATTCCAGAAAGTGAATCTATGGCAAGTTTATATAGACTGGTATTACCAGTTCAGTCTCTATCCTAAGGTGTACTCATAAAGGTTATTAAAATGATGTGTGTGTGTTTTTGCTTGATCACTGATAAATGGCTATGGAGAACCCCTACGATTCCAGATGGCAAGAGGTACTCTTGTAGTCTCAGCAACATAAAGCAAAGGTGCCCCAAGGTCATGGACTTAAACAGAGGAAACCCTTCCCTTCCAGGATTAAGGGCAGACAGAGGATCTCTAAAGTGTATTATAAAAGCAAAATCCCTGTGTCTCATCTGCATCCCAGCATCTTCACTCCATATGCAGAGTTACATAGGGAGGAGATACTATTTAAATCACCAGAGAGCATTTTGGAGACAAAATCAAAATGAGAACTTTCCCCAGCCATTGTTAAGAAGACCTAGGAGCCATTTTGAAGTGCAGATGTTAAAACCTCTAACTACTGTATATTCCCCTTGACATTGAGGTTTGTCCCTATGATTAAGAGAATTAGAGCATATTAACCAAGTGACTGGAAACTCAATAAAGTGCCAAGGGAGGTCAAAGAGAAAGGACTAATTGTGTTCATTCTTGTCTAGACTTGTAAACCTTCATGCTTCCTCACTTCTGTCTCTGAAAAGTCCCCCTGCTTCTTCAACATCAGGATCTATGGTTCAGTCAAAGAGTATTTCAGTACATTCTTTTTGAGAACAACATTTCTGCACTTATTTTTGGGGAGGCAGTGTCATCTAGTGGCTGAAACAAGGGGGGTTGGGTACAGTTTCTGACTTTGCTACCAACTGTCTGGGTGACCTTGGGCCGCTCCTGTAGGGTCAGATTTTCAGTTCTCTGCACCTCCTGCAGAGTTCCCACTGATTTTAAAAGGAGCTGTGAGCACAGAGGAGTTCCTCCAAAAAAAGCAAAGAGAAGCAAGAACTTGACTTTCAATCCCCCTCTGCCTTAGCCTATTCATTTCATACATTTACTAGTTCTATGTATAATATTTCTCGTTTCTTTAATGTTTATTTTTTTTTGTTTCACATAAGGAAAAGCAGGACAAGAAAGAAAATGACATGAGCCTTAATGGATGGAGAGTCCATATAGAATTCATACACAATCGAAAAATATTATTCTCAACTTTCCTAAGCATAAAGATAACAGGACAATTTTCTTCAAGAGCTGTAATCCTCCAAAAGTCTGAAATGCATAGCTTTAACTGTCTGGGAAATATTTAACAATCTTTGAAATCTTTAACAAAATAGGAATTCTTTTTCTTAAGATGAAAAAAAGAAACTCCCCATTTTACTAGTTAAAACTACTTCTGTGGCATCTTTCTTATTTGTCTTGTCTTCTCTTCCCACTACTAGTACTCCTAAAAAAGATTTTCATTGCTATGCATCTAGGCAGTTGCAAAAGCCTCCAAAGTCTTGGTCCTTTTGCAGAAGCCATCCTTCTATGCCTGAAATTCACTCCCACCTCAGTTATGCCTCCTAGAATCTTCAGTTTTGTTCAGCACAGCTATCACCTTCTGCAGAAAACCTTTTTGATCTCTAATTGTGATTTCCCTTTCCCTTCATTATTTTACATTTATTGATCTGCTTATAGGTTATATTCCCTAGTAGAACATAAACTCCTTTAATATAAGGAGTGTTGTTGTTTAACTTGTAGAATAGTATCTTGCACATAGTAGACACTTAATATATGTTTATTTGGTTGGATTTATTGAAGAGATATCACCCTAATTCCCTAATAGGGAAGTTGGATAAGGGAATGGCAAGGACAGAAAAGCAGCAGCTGCTATACTGATGAGGTAAGGAGCATCTCTTCTGCTCTGAGATTGCTTGCAAAGAACATATAAAAACAAGACTCTGGACTAATGTTCCCTAAATTGACAATGGTTGTTACTAAGAAGAAAACCTAGGGAGCTTTTAGTGAAACCTCATCATGGCACAATTGTACACCTCTGCAGGAGTCAAATTACCTGAATGACTTTTTTTTCTTGTCCAAGCTTGGGTATCTTGGATGAAATTTTGTGTAATTGGGTTAGGTAGAAAGTTGCCTCATGTTATCTCTATAGGATATATATCAAAGGGTTGGGCAACAATGCCATGGTATCACAATGTCAGGGAAAACTACCTACTTGGCATTTTTCCTAGGCTTATTTCCCTATTCTCTTAGACAATCCTATGTCAAAGATTGTAGAGTCGTGACAGTCAGCCATTAAAGAACCCTAAAAATCAATTCTATTCTTTTACCCATCTAATTCCTTTTTCACACTGTTGATCTGGACCTGGTTTTAGATCCTGACTAGCCAAGTTGTGTGACCTTGGGCATATAATTTATTTTATTTTATTTTTTAATTTTAATTTTTTTCTCAATTACATGGAAACAAAAAAAAATTTAACATTCTCTCATTTTTTTTTTTTTTTGAGGCAAAATGGGGTTAAGTGACTTGGCCACAGTCACACGGCTAGGAAATGTTAAGTGTCTGAGACCAGATTTGTACTCAGGTCCTTCTGACTTCATGGCTGGTGCTCTATCCACTGCCCCAATGTTCTCTTAAAAAAAAAAATTCTCTCTTCTTCTTTGAGATGGCAAGAAATTTGATATAGCTTATATATGTACAGTAGTGCAAAATATTTCCATACTATTTGTGCATGTAAGTTTTTTGGCTTCAGTTCCCTTTTCTTTAAAACAAGGAGGTTGGAATAGAGCAAAGGTGTCAAATTCACTGCTGATGGCCTCCCAAAAGTATACTCCTACAAAAGGTATATCAGATTAATGTAATTGGAAAATGTTTAACAAAATAAATAAAAATACAATACACATTGATAGTTACTTTGTGCTTTTCTCAGTCTTTATGTAGGGATCTATTTCTATTCAAGTTTAATATCACTAAACTGGGGTAATCTCTAAAGTCTCAGGTTTTCAGGTTATAGAATTCTCCATGCGTAAATTTGATCATGACTCTTCAGCATATATTTCCAGTCATTCTCCATTGCTTACTCAATAATATTCTGTTTGCTTTGCCTGACATTCAAAACTTTATGTTGCCACTTTTCTTTCCTCTCACCTAGCTCATACTATACCCTTTTTGTGCAAAATTGGACTGCCACTTGTTTTACTAGGTCAATACCTCTGCTCATTTTGCTTAGTAAGCATAAGTTTAATTAAACTCATACCTGTATTCCATCTCCATAGTGTCCCTCATCAATAAAGTGCCCCATCTTCTTCATATACTATTGCTTGTCTCTGTTGGCTACCTAGTCCAGGATCTTTCTTGAACCCTATCTGAGGAAGCTAGTTACATGAAAAACTGGGGGGGGGGGGTGGAATTATAGTACATTCTCATCCTTGAGAGCAAGATTTCTAAGACAGACTTATAGTGAAATTCCACCATCTACTTAGAATTGCCTCCATAAACAGAGATTCCTCTGAAAATCAAATGAATGGAAAATTTAAAAAGGAATTCAGAATAGGAATATCTTATGTCTTTTGGCACACATTTTTTTCCCCTAGGTTTTGGCCTTAGAAAGTGAGTCAGTGCATGACCATAGAACTTAATGTACATTGGCACAGGAAATAAAGGCAGCATGGAACTGAATAGAAAGCCTGAATTGTTTTTTAAAGGAATTTAGTATACCTTCCACTCAAGTCCTACTCT